>NC_091748.1:77395669-77448169 GCF_043380555.1 Nothobranchius furzeri
CAAACAGACCAGCACGGAGGAGAGACTGCTACCACCAAAACAGCTCTCCTAAAGTCTTAAAGAAGCTCCTTTATGAAGGGAGAAATGCTCCCGGTGATTTTCTACATCTGCGGTAGAGACGGAGCAGCACATCTGACCCCGGAAGTTGTTGTCTGTTGCCGGGAGACGAAGGCGGGCAAAACAGGAAAGGAATCTAGCAGCGGACGGACGTTGTTCTGGGTCTTCGGTATTTGGCGGAGATGTTAGTGAAGGCGGAGAAGAGGGCGAACTGGAGGAGGAAAAATAGGCAGATTCCTCCTCTATTTACAAACTCCTGGGGATGCAACAAGTGGGTGTGGTGCGTCGACTACCGGACCTGACTTCGACAAATTTATAGAATCGAGCCGTCGACGTCATCGAGGCTTCGCTACAGCCCTAACGATTAGACACGCATTTATAAAGTGTATCAGGAAAACAAAGTTGATTTGGGGGTTACTTGCTCTTTATGAACAGAAGCTGCTGCGTTTGTGCATGAATGGCTTTTACCTCCAGGAAGCACATGAAGGCGGGAGTGCTCTGGTTAGCGTGGGAGTGGCCGGCCTGTTAGCAGCCTTAGCTTACTTTTATAAGACTAAAGATCTATCGAAGTTCATCTCTGGTTTCTGTGGATGAGAGCAGACATCTGGGTGACTGGAGTCGTCCTTTTAGCATAACTGCTATAAACCTAAAGCACATCAACACCTTTCACCTGTTTTCCTACCTGGAGGACATGTCTGACGCCTTCGTTTACAAGAAGAAACTAAAAGTGGCAGCTTAGGCTGGCTTTAAGTTAGGTTTAATGTTTCATAGCAACCTGCTAAACAGAAAGTAAAATGCTTAAGCTGGACTTCAAAACAGAGTTCATCCCTCATTTGTTCGGGCGTGGCGTGTCTTTTATCAGCGGCCATTCAGCCCGGTAACGCTCCGACACAGTCACACGGCGGGACGCTCGGCACTTAAAACGGGCTTTACAGGATAAACTTAAGTGCCCTGAACATAAAGGAGAATTCACCTTTTCAAATCGGGGATATGCACATGGCGGGACATGAATCCAGCCACTAATCCTCCCCTTCTGATGTTCACTCATCATTACAATCGCATCTGCATTCTTCTGACTAATTACAGGCGTCCTCTGCCCCGTTAGTGCAAGCACCGCTGCAGCTATGGCAATGAACAAATACAAGTACACAGATGTGGATGGTGGAGTACGTGCTGTGACAGCGTGTGTGTGTGTGTGTGTGTGTGTGTGTGTGTGTGTGTGTGTGTGTGTGTGTGTGTGTGTGTGTGTGTGTGTGTGTGTGTGTGTGTGTGTGTGTGTGTGAGGGCAGGTAGACTGAGAGCTGCAGATTGACTGTCAAACTCAGGATTTATGGAATCGAGTGTGGAAAGTCCCCGTCCGTCTACCTCCTGGCTCTCCTCTCTGCCTGTTGCCTGTCGTTGTTCCTGATGACACTGGTAGGAACAGGTGGAGAGCAGTCAGCTCAATACTTCTGCCACGTTCTTCTCCAACGGCACCAAAACAAAGAAGATAGGAATTTCTGGGCCAAAGCTATCTTTTTACCGTCCAGTGCTCATCGTTGTATTGAGACAGCTGCCAGCTGCACTTCAGGGAGGAAAAGTGCTTCTGAGGTGTTTAAATAGGAATAAAACGGCCTAAATGTGCGATCATCCAGCATCTTGAAGTGAATAAATCTGTAAATGTTTGAGTTTATTGAATGACCAAACGTCTACGATAGACCCAGCTTCTGCAGACTAAAAGGTCAGGTTAGCTTTTTCAGCCTGATGGGCTCGACACACGGGAGGCGGCACCGCCTCTCCTCCATTCATTTTCAATGAGACATGCGCGACAAAGCGATAATCGCGGGTCTCCCTCCTGCAAAGCGAAACGCGAAAAACGTGCGTGTGAAAGTTTGCACTCGTGCACGTGTCGTGCACGGACGACCCAGCGACGCGATCCCAGAAAGTTGAAACATTTTCAACTTTTCATCGCTGTCGCTCGGACGAGGACCAATCAACGGAGGTTTCATTCACTGACCAATGAGCAGACAGGATGCTCCGTACACCTCCGGGCAAACATGGAGGAGAAGTTGATCATTATTATGTTTTATAGTAAAATCACAAGTAAGATTTCACATAACTCTAGCAGCACCTTGTGAAACATCATATCTACCACTTTATTAACTCTGAACCGCTTAAATAACCGTAATTCCCTCCAACCTGACACAGCCAAACAAAACAAGATTTGATTTCGCCATGAAACAGAACGCGTTGACGGCTTTGCCGCTGCCGCAGGTCGCCTTCCGTGTGTCAGGTAATAAAAGCGACAAATTTTGCTGATCGTGGTCGTTTGTCGCCTCCCGTGTGTCGAGCCCATAAAGAGGAGCAACCAGGAGCGTTGAGGCCAGGGGTGGACTGGCCTATCTGGCATTCTGGCACTGTCCCGGTGAGCCGCTTAGCCACGTGGGCTGCTTGCCCAGCTTGGGCCGACACTACTCCACAGTTGGTGATCTGCAGAACATTAGCTACATGGTAACCCGAAGCTAACAGTTTTTCCAGGCGTTTTTACCAAGAAAAACGCGGTAGAGCGATGACGTAGGAGTTGTTTTACCGCGTTAGCATGTAGCTAATGTCCCGCTGATCTCACCCGTGGAGAATGAGCTGATCTGGAAGGCCAGGGCTCCCGGTCGCAGCGGTCTGGCCCTGCTTGTAATTTAACAGTCCCAGTCCATACTAGATCTCACATTCGGCCTAGAGACGAGTCTGCGGGCAGCAACACCCCCCACCCCCACCGCTCTACCAATGGGGAGGGCCGACTGAGGGCGGACGATTCATAAAAATGCCAGGGATGAATTTTGGTCCCAGTCCACCCCTGGTTGGGGCTACGAGCAGCAGTGAGTTTGGCTAAAAGCCGACACTAATGTTCAGGAGCCATTTAGGCCCGTAGGAGAGAACAAGTCCTGGAAGCTCCATGGGGAGCCGGTCCAGAGAGTATGGGACGCTGGGCTGAACAGCTGACAGACAGAACCTGGCCAGACCAGCTGAAGGAGCTACTAAACAAACACACGAATAAATAACGCTACTGTCGGACAGACCAGGCTGCAGCTGCAGTCTCTGATTAGTAAATGAAAGAAATGGAAAAACACAAATCATTTAAACGGGACCTGATAATGAAGGAAAGTGTGGTTACAAGAGTTCTGGTGTTAGTTTGGATTTCTGAACGCTTATTTTTCAGAAAAGAGGAGACGTTTGGTCATGCCTGGGGGGTGGGGTCATGGGTGATTACACATAAACCAGAGTTTCAGGTCTAAGTCATCAAAAACATAATTAATGTTGCTGTTTAACAGATTATAAAATAAAAGCATCTTTTAGTTTGTTTCCCCGAGTAAGTCCCCCCCCACCCCTTTATCAGCAGACCAGGACCAGATCACTTCAAAGCTTTCAGTGAAGGTGATAAGGACCCCCCACATCTGAGACCCCCTGTCAGGACTCCATCCTTTCCCACACCTCTACAGCCCCACCCAGCTGCTGCTGTACCATTTGGCTGTAATCAGTACTCAGCATCATGTGAGGGTGGGGGTGGGAAAGGAAGGACTTAACAAATTGGTGCATTCTTCTCCAACGTCTCCCCCTTTTTCTCCATCTTTCTACACCTTAACCCCAGACCAGCCCAGAGCCTTCCTACATCTGGTAGCACCCTGCTGATACCCCCAGCCCTGTCCTGAGTGGTGTCCACCCCACCCCCTCACATCTGAGTTTATTGTGAAAAGCTCATAAAAGTTTCTCTCCGATTCTGCAGTTGACCTGATCCTACTGACCGCTGTAGGTAAACCGCTGACTAATCACAACTCAACGCTGCTGAGTGGTCAACCTATGGTTATGCAGCTCAGTTTGTGGCCCTAGCCTTCTTTCTCAGCACCACCTTAACACCTCCATCAGTCCATCCCAGCTCACCAAGGCCTCCTGGACAGCAGCAGCTCAACAGCTGTTGTAGAGGAACCAGAGACAGCTGGATCCAGGTTACCTTCTGCTCAGTCCTGCAGACTCATTAGCTCTCTGTGTGTGTGTGTGTGTGTGTGTGTGTGTGCGTGCATGTGTTTCTGTGTGTGTGTGCATGTGTGTGTGTTTTTGTGTGTGTGTGTGTGCACGTGTATGCGTGTGTGCATGTGTGTATGTGTGCGCGTGTTTGTGTCTTTCCTCTTCATTTTCTCTCTACCTTTCCTTACTTTTTTGTTCTTTTCTCCTTTTAAACACATTTTTAATAATTTTTTTTAAATCTTTTTATACTTTTTATTTTTGTTTGCTTTTGTTTTTGTGAAGCGCCTCGTGATTTTTATCTTCAGAGGCGTTCTATAAAAGATCTTTTCTTCTTCCTAAAGGTCCAGAACACTCGTGCAGCCTGGCTCAGGGAGCTGATGGACTTCTAAATAACGCATTGAAGCCTGTTCCAACTTATTTACAATAGAATAGAATAGAATAGAATAGAATAGAATAGAATGTATTTGAATTGTAGTTGCTTCAGGAGCATCTAAATTGCAGATGGTCCCCCCACGACATCAAACAGGACATTAGAACAAAAATATATGAAATAAAAATATCTACTAAATATTTTTAAATAGATTATTAGATTAAAAAAATGTTTTTTACTGTGATTAAAAATGTAGCTTTTTGTTTTAATTCTAGATTTGTAACAGATACAATCATAAATTCAGATTTGCAGCCATAATTCAAACAGGCAGGACCTGAGACGCCTCCTGTTGGAACGGCAAACTGAAACACGAAGAGCTGGTTGAACGAAACCACTTTCTGCCTGGCTCATGCTCATGACCATGTGTTGTTTTCCTCTCCGTTCCCATGGTTACGCCTCATCTCTCAACATGAGAAAGCTCATAAAAAAACAGTGTGATGTGGGAGTGGTCACCCTTTCCCATCCTTCCCAACTCAGTCACATCAACAGCTTTCATCTGCAGCGGATTAGAGACATCAGCCCCGAATTACCTCTACACCTTCCTCCATCTTCCCCCCTTCTTCTCACACCTCCCTCTCAAACAGCTCCAGTTGTTTCCTTTTTTACTGAATTATTTTTTTCATCTGCAGCCGTGCCTTATTGCACTAAAAAGGTAAAGAGTGAGCCGAACAACTCGGATCTGTTTGACAGGGAAATATGTGAAGGGGAACAGCTGAGCGATCAAGGTCTGCACTCTCATGCGTACACGCACTAAAGATGCTGCTTAAAACAACACTGACACTTGGTTTGTGTTGCGTTGTTCTCAGAAGGTGAAACAAGTTTGTGGAAGTTACAGGAGCACAAAGGTAGAGGCTAAACACACAACAGGTGTGTGTTTAACACCATAATCAGCGTGGAGATGACCGGGTGTTGGGTTTCATTAGGACGGGTCATCAGGGCATAGCTGCACCATGTTACATTTGCGCATCAACATCGGCTTATACATGTGTGTTGGGGTGGGCAATATAAACAATATAAGGTAGAAACAATATAAAATTGGGTAATGATAAAGTTGTTGGCTATATCGCAATACCGCGATATCGCGATAACACATGACGTCACTAAGATGTGCACCCTGCTGACAGTGGGACAACAGCATGGCAGTGACTGCAAGCATGGAGTGGGCGGAGGAGGAGGCCTATATGCCTCAAGAGGCATATATTTGCCACATGAGGATATTTAAAAGCATGTCATTTTGACATATATAAACAGAGGAAAAAATATATTGCAATATATATATCGTTACCGCACATGCTTCAGATTATATCGCAATATAGATTTGAGGCCATATGGCCCAGCCCTAATGTGTGTAATATAAGGTTGGGCAAAGGGAAGAAATATTTGACCATCGACGATTGGCCAAGCTCTTCACAAATCCTTTTGTTAATGAGCAATGTTAGTTGAGTGGGACGACGGTGGCTTAGTGGCTTAGCGGATTTAATAACGCAGTCAAATACGGAGGAGCATTACCCTATAGAGCCCGGAAAACCTGTAGCAAACTCCTAAACCTAGTTTGAAAGGCAACAGGAAGCCAGTGCAGGCGTTGTAATGTACGCATTATTGGTCTGGCTGAGGAGATGGAAAAACTGCTGTGCTCTACAGTCGGTACTATCGTACCAAGATTTACAAAGTTTTTTTTTTCACATTTTATTTAACTAACTGGAACTCCGGACAAGTATTGACTACTCGGTTGGACTCGACGTTACCTACAAATGAACTGTATGGGTGATGGATTCGTGCTGATATTGCTACTTGGAATGTTAAAGGCCTAAATCATCCAGTTAAAGGAAAAAAGGTTCTCACACAACTGAAAAATGTGGGTGCTGGCATTACTTCCTTCAAGAAACACATCTTAAAAGCTCAGACAACGCCGTTGTGTAGATGGGTGGGGCAGCTTTTTCATTCAACCTTTGGAGGGAAAGTCATGGGTGCTGCCATTTTGATTAATAAGAAACGTTCTCTTGTTCCTTCTTGATTATTAGCAGACTCTAATGGCCGATATGTCCTTTTGACAGTCTCGCTCTAAAGTTATTTTGGCTAATATATGTTCCCCAAACTGTGGTGACCTCAGTTTCTTTCACACGTTTTATTGTAAGTTCTGGCTTACATTCTGGGGGGGACTTTAATTTACATTTGGACCCTGGGATGGACAGCTCTTCTGTTGGGACTGGATATCCTACAGTATGACCAAATCTGTTTCCTGTTTAAAAACCTTTCTCTCTACTTATGGTATTTTGGATATATGGTGATTTTTACACCCGCAAGATAGACGCTACTCTTTTTTTTTTAATCGAACGGCCATCAGTCCGATAGTATGATTGACTACCTTTTTACTGATAATAAATTACCTGCTAATGTTCAGTCATGTGATTACCGACCTATCGTCATATCCAACCATGCTCCTCTTCTGCTGTAAATGTTTATACCTGCCGTGGACTCCCATAGACATCTATGGAGATATTAACTCTATGCTGCTTAGTGAGGAAAACTTTACCAGGTTTATTTCAGACCAAATGTTTTTGGTTTTAGAGATTAATTTAACACCAGATGTCCCCGTCGCATCAGTCTGGGAGGCTCTTAAGGCTCAACTTCGTGACCAATAAGAAACAGGATGCTGTTTCAAAACAAAAGGACCTGGAAAGGCAAATAGCTGATATAGCCAATAGGAACTCTCAAACCTAACCCTTCTCAAGAATTGCACAAAGTACGTCTACAGTCTGATACGGAGTATAAACTACTTACTTCGCATTCTATAGAAAACATTTTGCTGAAAAACCGAAGTGAGATTTATGAACATGGGGAAAAAACTGGTGAAGCTCTTGCACGGAAATGAAATTCTTCAAGAGCTAAGCAGTTATCAATAGTATTAGATTACAGAATGGCACGATTGTCACAGACCAACAACGGGTTAACTATGCTTTCCGCTGTTATTATCATAATCTATACGGCTGTGATAATTGTGGTTACTCTGATACCCTTTCTAACTTCTTTGGAGATCTGCGTATTCTGGCATCATCTTCAGATGAAGCCTCTGCCTTAGATGAACCCAAAACAATAGTCTCTGTGTCTGTACCAGATCTGCTCGAGGTCCTGCATCTGCTGATAACGTCACAATCCACTCGGCTTTCACACACAAGTTTAGGAACGACATCAGCAGTTTTGTTAATAAATTTGTGTTTGTTACCACTTAAATGTTTTCTTTATAATTTTAATTTGTTAATAAAACACCATTGACTTTGTGTAGCAAAGAATGTGAAACTACATAAAACCAACATCAGACACAACAGTTCTTATATGTGAAGCCTTATCTGTTTGTATTAATGTGGAGTTCGTCTGTATATTTCCTTATTTGTTATGTGAATTCATTCATTCATTCATAATGTTGCTTGGTGTCTTTTCAATAAAACCCTTCACCTGTTGGATCAGATGAGACGTTGATGAAAATTTAGAAGCTAATCTGCGGACACTAATGGGTGTTATGATGAAAGAGACACATCTGATGGAAATTTCAAAGGTTTTCAGGAGCATTGGATTAAAGTTTAAGTCCCATTAGTTATCATCACACAATGGTGAAATTCATCTTCGCATTTGACCCGTCACCATTGGGAGCGGGGAGCTGCAGCTGTGGTTGCGCTCGGGAACTATTTGGTGGCTTTCCTGGAACTGCGCTGCTCTGGGTGGCTGTATGTTGGAATAGCTCTGTTGACTATATGTAAGTTTTGCCTATTCTTGGGCATTTTTTCTTCTAGTTTCTCAAGAAAAACTTATTTTTTTGGACATTTTACTTTTCTGTTTCTGGTGCTGTGAAGCTTGGAGGATTTTTACTGCTATTTTCTTTAGCTTTTTTCACTTTTTGAGCATTTGTTATGATGCGTAACCATGGCAACAAGCTAGTTTACAATCAGGAGCAGCTGATTAACATTGGAAAGGCTGAAATAACACCTCAACTGAAGCCACAAATCCCAAATGAGCTAAAACGCAAGAAGCGTGGGTGCAGAGCGGGAGCAAAACGGAGACAAAGAGGGAATTCAAGCCATCTCTTCCATCGATATTAATGGGCAATGTGAGATCACTGAAGAAGATGGAGGAACTCCAAGCCCTTTCAAGGACTCAGCCAGAGTTTCGGCAGTTTCGGAACCGCTGGAGGAGATAATGCAAAGAAGGATTCTCCAGAGAATCAAGACAACCCTGAGCATTCTCTTCACAAGACTGTCCGACAACGGAAGAGTGTCTTCAGTCAGAGGCTTCTTCAGTTTGGCTGCAACACTGACCGCTACTGGAGATCCTTCCTGCCAACAGCCATTGTAATATACAACAACTCTTTGATGACTTGATTATTATTATTATTATTATTATTATTCTGAGCTACTACAGCAATCAGTTTCCCTCTGGGATTAATAAAGTATTTTTGAATTTGAATTGAATTTGAATTTAATCCACCAATCCAACCCCTGAGTGTCAAGCAAGGAGGCATTAGGGCCCATTTTTTACGTCTTTGACATGACTGGACAGGGATATGAACCCCAATCTCCCAGTCCCAAGGCGAACACCATACCAGCACTATACATCTGAGAAGGTCAATCTGACCTTGTGGATGTTAGATGTGTTGTGGAGATAGGTCTATTCAGCCAGTAAATTGGACATTACTTTGCTTTTTCTTTGGGTTAACAGTTGTGATTGTTTCATGAGGCAAAAAGGCGATTAGAGCCAGAAGTGTGTAATTACCTCAGGCGGTATTCAACAAAACAATGGGTTAACTGTCAACCAGATAGCAGGGGTACAGCATAACGTACAGTGTTATTCAAGTCATCTGTAGAAAAGTTCTGCATTGCTTATTACTATTATATATATAGATTATGTATATAATCTCTACGGTACATCTTTGTTGACTCAGTTGTGATGTTTAGCTACAACATCGAGGCAGCAACCATGAGAGACACTCTATCCAGGGTGTTGAGTTTGGTGGGACGAGGACATCGACTCTGCTCTTGTGGACAATGTGGTCTTCATGGGCTACTCAAACTATGCCCTTCTTTTGGGACTGAGTAGAACTCAGGGCACCTACAGGTGTAAGGGAGCAACATTTAAGACTTTTTAAGACCTTTTTAAGGCCACTTTGACCAAATTTAAGCTATTTTTAAAATTAAATTTAAGCTATAATTTCCAGCTATTGCCTGGAACCGGTGCTAACCACGTCGCAAACGTGGGATTAGCCATCCAGTTACCATTAAACTTACACTTCCCCATGGCGCAAGCTCCCACTAGCTTAACCAGCTAATGTGCTCATCTAAAAATAGCCCCCTCTCACAACCAACTGAATGTGTACGGTTCCGCTTACGCCAACATCGTACACAAAAAATGCTGAAGATTAACTAGAAGTTCACAAAATTTTTATAGAAATAAAAGAATCTTGTTTATTGGGTCTTTGGTCATCTAAGAACTTTGGAAACTGTATTTAAAGAGCAAGTCGCCCCCTACAAGAAACTTACTTCACTCCCACTTCATGTTTGAAAAATGCAAAAAATGCTGTTGCCTGGCAGACCGAGAGGGCAGAGCCACTAACAAATACACACACACACACACACACACACAGGCTCACAATGACATTGTTATATCATAATGTATCAGCTGACATCATAGTGTACCTCTTAGCCAATAGCGGTAGCAGATCTAAATTCAAATAAAGTGCAGAATTTTTTCCTGACGACGGCACAACGCTGACAGTTTTAGGTAGAATATTTAAATTTTAACTAAGATGCACTGAAGTGCCAAATTATCGAATACGTGTGTCTATAGCACAATTAGACACTCGTTTATATAGTTGATCAGCAAAAAAAAAGTTGATTTGGGGGTGACTTGCTCTTTAAGGATTATTTGTCATTTTTAAGGATTTTCAAGGCCTCAAATTTGGAAAAGCAAATTTAAGACTTTTTAAAGACCCGCGGATACCCTGACAACTGCTGCTCGTCCACATCGAGAAAAGTTAGCTGAGGTGTTCCGGGCACGTCCTGCTGGCAGGAGGTCTCAGAGTCCAACCAAGACACATAACTCTAGACAGGCGCTGATGGTGGAGACCGGGGAAAGGACGGTCAGGGTTTCCTACCAAAGGCTGGCCTTATGCTTTTTAATGAATCAGTCTGAAAGAAACCGTCAAATGAGCCTGTTTCTAATGTAATCATCTGAGCGTGAACATCTTCATGTTTCCTTTTGTTTCCAAAGCCTCACCTTAACGATTACTCATTAATACCTTAACTAAAGCAGGTTTCCTCTGTGTTTCTGTCTGTTAGCAACACCACATGAATGCCATCAGCAGCAAAATCATGATTCACACTTCTACACACACACACACACACACACACACACAAGGAAAGGTTAGCAGAAGACAATCGCCTAGGTTCAAGTCCAACCCAGCTCCACCCGCCTCTCTCAACAGGGCGGGAACATCGGAGCAGGGGTCGGCATGCCGGGTCGGACCATTGCGGAGCGCCTGGTCTTTGAAGGAGGCCTGCAGCAGGGGAGGCTTTTCGGGAAGGGGAAGTGCTCTGCTTTAAGTGTTAGATATCGGTGGAAAAGGAATTATTTTCAACGCCGAGTGGCTTTCCTTTATCTTCTGATACTTTTTCCCCACAGAAACGGAAAGCTGATGTCAGAGACTCATATGACAGGATTATTTCCAGGAAGGGACAGCCTAAACAACTGTAATGCAATCCCTCAAGGAGGACAAGGGCAATTTGTTGTTAGAAACAAAGCTATGAAATAGCAGGCCTTAGACTGAATGGAAAAGAGCTGTGCTGAGGTGGAAAAAGCCTGACCGGACACCAGGAGCGGATGTAGGAAGAAAGTCTGCTGACCCAAAATCTCCCACGATCCACCAGCAACCTGGAGAAACCACAAACTCAACCTCTGGCTCTCCAGCTGCTCGCTCACAAACATAACTCAATTATTTTCACACAAACTCCAGCAGGGAGGACTTTGAGAAGTCCTCTCACATTACAGTAAAAGCTAACAAACATTCTCTGTGCAAGCGCCGTAAAGCGCCTCGTTTTCAATAAAATACGGTGTGACTTTGTATTTATAGTGCGCATGCTGTCAAGGCTGCATCTGTCGGTTTTAAACCAGGTGTGATGGCAGCAGCAAGGCTCTAAAACACTTAATGACACGATTTCAATGCCAATTGGCATTTAATTATATGTTTTTAACCTTCAAATCTCTACAAGAGAACTGGAACATTTGACAAAAAAAACAAGTTCAAACCAGGATCACGAGAATTTAAATGGTCATAAATGGTCCAACCAGACTAGCTGAGAAAATTAAACCACTTGAAGCACAAACAAAATGGTTATCAATCATCTTAAGGATCAGAAATAAGTAGCCAAATGAAGGTTTGATTCATCTAAACGTGATAGAAGTGATGATTGTGAAGGATGATGCATCACTCAGGCTCTGTCAGGTCTGTGCTGGATTATTCTGTTTGTTTAAGACATACCTCTCAGACACTTTCTTAATTATTTTAAGATCCTGCAGCACAGCCTGCTGGGATTTGCCTGGTTTTTAGGTAGAAGGACACTAATGGGTGTTAGGTCTGATATCTTCTGCAATGAAGTTAAATTAACCAAAACATAAATGCAGTTTACAAAAAGCTGCAAGCACGAAGGTGCCTGCAAACAGAATTTTAAGTTGTTTATTAAAGTTTAAGCTGCATAAACTGGTTATTCCTTAATTCGTTGCACAGTTAGGCAACTGCAGTGCTCGTTGAGACATTTGGCATGGCTAACGCAGCAGCAAATGCATGTTGCCAACAGCCAATAAGGAGATGATAGGATACAGGAAATAGCATCTGAAATCAACATGAAGAAGGAAATTTAAATTACATGGACCAGCGGCAATAATCAGAACACAAGACTGTTCCCTGTCCCGATCCCGATCCATGACACCCAAATGTCAGGGATCGGGTTGGCCGACGAGGTGGGACCATTGAAGTTTGAGTGTTGTGTGTCGGTTAGGACCCAGACACAGAAGTGCTAGCGCCGGGTGCAAACAGGGAGGCGTTTTAATCTAGTAACTCCTAGACATGGACCGTGGGGAATGGCAGTGCAAGGAGTTCCAGAGGGACTAAGGATGGACATGACCTACGTACTCCTGTACGTGGAAAAGACAGCTGTTAAAAGCATAGCTGAGATGAAAGGAGTTTGTGACATGAACTGGTGAAATTGATGACTGAGCGTTGACAAGGTGAACAATCAGGGATTTTAGGGGCGTTCACAATCACGTCACCGCTGCTGTCTGACATCAAAACTGTTAGGAAAACTATACAGCTCCGTGTAGACCATCATTACAGATCCACATTAAACCCCGAAGGCATCCAGATGGAGCATCAAGATTTGTACCTTCATCAGAAACCTGCCACATTCAGCCCCATACATGCCCTGATGGAGGACGCACAGGAGGTAAGGGCCAATTTTATTTATTCAGCAGCCTCGCGTCCCTCAGGGCGCCCCAGGGCAGCTGAGGCTGCAATGAGACTCATCAACAGCATGTGAATTTGTGTGTGACTGGATGAATGACTGATTGTGTTGTGAAGCACCTCGGGGCTGTAGGAGGAGGTCTACAAATACAGGCCATTTACCATCCACAGCGTTCTCTGTCCAGGCTCTGAAAGCAGTGCGTTCCTTCTGGGTTTCTGTAGAAAATCTACAAGCTGTGTTGCTTCGTTATATTTAAAATATGGCCTGTATTTGATATAGGGCCTTCTAGAGTCCTGGAACGCCCCAAGGCACTTGAAAAGTACAAGTTTGCTGAAAACTGCTGTTTTCCTCCAACTGGGATACACCCTGGAAAGATCTCTGGTCCATCTCAGAGCTGTTTTGCAATTCAATCGCGTTATCTGATCAAGCAGTCCCAACAAGATCTGGTACGTAACCTCAAAGGTTCACTACCGGTTTGTGCAAACGAGTCCACGGCCAGAGCTGGAGTCTCACCTCCCCCCGTGTTTTCACAGAGTTCTCCATCCTCACCTCCGCTGCACTCTTCCGCCAAATCAGCCAAAGCAACAAAGAGCCTCCAATCTCAGACGTTATGCTTTCCCGGTACGGCTGACCGCAACCTGTCCGGCACCGGGTCACCTTACCCAGCTGCAACATGGGAGTGGATTCAGAACTGCACACACACACACACACAAAGACCCATTCAAAGCCTCAAATATGAAATGTCTTTCCGCTGGTGAGATATGTTACACTTCTTCTGCATATGTTCACCACCCAGAGTTCACTTCCTGTCAGGTTGAGATGGAAGGGAAACAGCCGCGGTTTTCAGAAGTTATCAAAGAGTTTTTGTCACCGACTCTCAGAAACCAGCAGAGGGTCAGGAGGAGCACTTTAATAACGTGTTGAATAAATGATGGTATTTGTTATTTAGAGTAGAGCTGCAGCTATCGAATATTTTTGTAATAGAGTACTCCATCTAATCTTCTATCGATTAATCGAGTACTCTATCTAATCTTCTATCGATTAATCGAGTACTCTAATAAATTACCCTTTTGTGTTTGTAAACCATTATATCAGATAGCATGTTATAAAATATGAAAGACCTCTTAAAATGAGCGAGCAATTGCCAGTTATTCTTCAAGTTTTATTCAAAATTTGTTTTCAAAACTTCAGCACTTCAACTTTACTACACAGTTAACAAATGCCTGTGCAAAAAATAAGTAAACAACCTGATCCGATTTTCCCCTCGTGCGAGAATCTACCAGCACCAGAACCGCTCACGGCGCATGCGCAAACATGGCTCGCCAGCTATTCCCCCATTAACACACGTCCGTTTTAACTTCTACACTTTATTTCTCATGCAATAACAAGGATTGTCGAGAAAGCATGTTTGCAGCGGTTATGTCAAATTATACTGATCACAAAATATTTATTTACTTTATTTTGTTTTCCTCTCATAAATACCTGTCCTCCTGCAGCAATCCGACAACAGACATCAGTAACAACACAATAAAAGTCAGACGTGTTGTGTAAAAACTGCTATTTTTAGCACATTTTTAGGTAAGACGTGTTACCAGCAGGCGTACGGTGTGAGCTGAAACAGAGCGCTACAAACGAAAAAGTTGCACAGTGTCCGCAGAATATATAGCGGACCTCCGAGTCTGCTTGCAGAAGTGACATTTACATGTGGACGTTTCCTGGCCAGGTGCTGCAGCATCGAGGATCATGTGGTGTTGTGGTGGGCTAAATCCATTTTACAGTATTTACACTGGACTACGTTTTCTGCCTTACGACGTGAAAAATGGTCCCACACCTTTGACATTTTATGTCTTTTAAGCACTCCACCGGGGTCCACGTTGTCCGCCATGGCTTAGAGAAAGTTAAGTTACCTTCGCTACTTGCGTGTCAGTATATAGGGAGTGCAGAATTATTAGGCAAGTTGTATTTTTGAGGAATAATTTTATTATTGAACAACAACCATGTTCTCAATGAACCCAAACAACTCATTAATATCAAAGCTGAATGTTTTTGGAAGTAGTTTTTAGTTTGTTTTTGGTTTTAGCTATTTTAGGGGGATATCTGTGTACAGGTGACTATTACTGTGCAAAATTATTAGACAACTTAACAAAAAACAAATATATACCCATTTCAATTATTTATGTTTACCAGTGAAACCAATATAACATCTCCACATTCACAAATATACATTTCTGACATTCAAAAACAAATCAGCGACCAATATAGCCACCTTTCTTTGCAAGGACACTCAAAAGCCTGCCATCCATGGATTCTGTCAGTGTGTTGATCTGTTCACCATCAACATTGCGTGCAGCAGCAACCACAGCCTCCCAGACACGGTTCAGAGAGGTGTACCGTTTTCCCTCCTTGTAAATCTCACATTTGATGATGGACCACAGGTTCTCAATGGGGTTCAGATCAGGTGAACAAGGAGGACATGTCATTAGTTTTTCTTCTTTTATACCCTTTCTTGCCAGCCACGCTGTGGAGTACTTGGACGCGTGTGATGCAGCATTGTCCTGCATGAACATCATGTTTTTCTTGAAGGATGCAGACTTCTTCCTGTACCACTGCTTGAAGAAGGTGTCTTCCAGAAACTGGCAGTAGGACTGGGAGTTGAGCTCGACTCCATCCTCAACCCGAAAAGGCCCCACAAGCTCATCTTTGATGATACCAGCCCAAACCATTACTCCACCTCCACCTTGCTGGCGTCTGAGTTGGACTGGAGCTCTCTGCCCTTTACCAATCCAGCCACGGGCCCATCCATCTGGCCCATCAAGACTCACTCTCATTTCATCAGTCCATAAAACCTTAGAAAAACCAGTCTGGAGATATTTCTTGGCCCAGTCTTGACGTTTCAGCTTGTGTGTCTTGTTCAGTGGTGGTCGTCTTTCAGCCTTTCTTACCTTGGCCATGTCTCTGAGTATTGCACACCTTGTGCTTTTGGGCACTCCAGTGATGCTGCAGCTCTGAAATACGGCCAAACTGGTGGCAAGTGGCATCTTGGCAGCTGCACGCTCGACTTTTCTCACTTCATGGGCAGTTATTTTGCGCCTTGGTTTGTCCACACGCTTCTTGCGACCCTGTTGACTATTTTGAATAAAACGCTTGATTGCTCGATGATCACGCTTCAGAAGCTTTGCAGTTTTAAGACTGCTGCATCCCTCTGCAAGATATCTCACTATTTTTGACTTTGCTGAGCCTGTCAAGTCCTTCTTTTGACCCATTTTGCCAAAGGAAAGGAAGTTGCCTAATAATTATGCACACCTGATATAGGGTGTTGATGTCATTAGACCACACCTCTTCTCATTACAGAGATGCACATCACCTAATATGCTTAATTGGTAGTAGGCTTTCGAGCCTATACAGCTTGGAGTAAGACAACATGCATGAAGAGGATGATGTGGACAAAATACTCATGTGCCTAATAATTCTGCACTCCTTGTATACTGTAACTGACAATTTGAGGAATTCTGCAGAGAGCTGCCGGTCACGTAGCCGTCACGGATCATCTCTCCATCTGGCAGAAAGCACCAACAGACGCACGCATGAAGAAATGAGAGCTCACATTGTGTCTGTGACAATTTCTGAGTGCGGTTACACTCGTAAGCAAACAACAACATACCACAGTGACAGCGCTGGTGCGGGGCCAAGCCTGCGCTGGCAGCCGCTCCTGCTGGTTCATCGGGGCTCATTGAGGTTGATGGTTTTTACAGAGTGTTCTGTGAGCGCATGCATGAGCTACGTGTTTAAAGCGGCTGACATGCACAGCTGCTGATGCCATCTTTCAGTAATGTCCTTTGGGAAGGGATGGTCGTCGGGGTTATGGCAAGATCTCTAAATATCTGAGCAGATGAAACAATCACACCTTTCAAGGGAGGTTCCTCACAGGTGTCCTGAAAACGGAAAAGACCGTGTTGCTTTTTAAGGCAGGCGTTAGAATTGAAGTTAACATAAAAAACAGGGCTTTTTAAAAACATACAAAGGAAAACTTCTGAGGTTTTCTATAGAACAGATGGAAAAACTTTGCATTTCAATTTGATAAAACGAATTACTGATGTAAAAACTACAGCTTAAAGGTGAAACTAATCTATGAGACAGACTCATTGCCTGCATTCCAGATGTTTCAGCCTTTATTTGTTATAACTTAAGGCTTACAGCTGATGAAAGCCACACATTCACAATATCAGACAATCAGAATATTGTGATATGGTTCAATATTCTGGACTCAAAGTGATCCGCTGTTGAACACCTGCAGAGGTTCCAGAGCCTTTAGATGGTCTCTCAGTCTGAGCTGGATTACTGACATTAATGAAGTTTTGCACCAGATTCATTTTTCCTGTTTCACCTGCATGGTCCCTCACGTGGTTAAGCTGCCAGCTAAAGAGTTTAGTAGCAAAAGCGTCACTTGTACGGTAGAAAAGCTGGAAAACATCTAAAGTTTGCAAAAACAAAGTAGAAAACCAGACGTCATGGACCACAACAACATATCTAAATGTAAAGCTCAAAGGTTAACAGCACCTTTTATCTATATTTGAAGGTTTCACACACCAGAATAATAGGATTAGGAGGTTGTTTAACAGCATTGATTGTTATTTTGAATATTAACATCAATAATCTACGCAGTTAGGTCGTGCATCGCTCGTAAAAGGGCTGGTACTAGGGTCTACAAGTGGAAATAATAGAACAAATCTCATGTGAGGTCGAAATGCTGCGCCTCAGCTGTTTTTACCCTCAAGTGAAACATTCAACAAGCACCATGAAGAACTAGTAAACTGTTAAACCCAATAAAAGATTGTTGGGGTTTAGAATGGAACACATTTCCCAGAAGCCTCTGCTTCTATCTGAGACGTTCAAAGCAACAAAATCTATCAGGCCTTGTGTGCGCTGTGGGTTGACGGTTCAGCGTGTTGTCTGTAATGGCCGCGATGTCACAGTTCATGCTGGGACAGTAAATGACCGAGACGACGGGGACATGAAGAGCAGAAACCAGAAATCAGAGGAATGAGAAACAGAAGTGCTAAAACTTCTAATGTCGTTGTGAACGGTCGGATTTTCCTACCCAAGCCGCACGTCAGAGCCCATAAAAAGAACCAAATCTAACCATGAGCTGCGTGTGTGTGTGTGTGTGTGTGTGCGCGTGTGTGTGTGTGTGTGTGTGTGTGTGTGTGTGTGTGTGTGTGTGTGTGTGTGTGTGTATGTGTGTGTGTGTGTGTGTATGTGTGTGTGTGTGTGTGTGTGTGTGTGTACGTGCGTGTGTGTGCACATGTGTGTGTGTGCGTGTGTGTGTGTGCACATCTGTGTGCGTGTGAGTGTGTGTGTGTGTGTGTGTGTGTGTGTGTGTGTGTGTGTGTGTGTGTGTGTGTGTGTGTGTGTGTGTGTGTGTGTATGTGTGTGCGTGTGTGTGTGTGTGTGTGTGTGTGTGTGTGTGTGTGTGTGTGTGTGTGTGTGTGTGTGTGTGTGTGTGTGTGTGTGTGTGTGTGGTGAGCTGCTGACTGACACTCGGGTAATGCCTCTTAAACCTGAGTGGGGTCTCTCACAGAGAGACACATCGGGGCCCCTGGGAGACGCTCGCCTCGCTGCTCCTCCGAGGGTTCGGCTTCAGAAAACGAGTTCCAACACAACCGGAGGCGAAAAACCGCCGGAGCAAAGTGTAAAACTCGTCAGGGCGTCGACCGCCGTGGAGGAGCACACACTCCGCAAACCTGACCTGCTCTGATGTCCTTCATGCATCACGTTACTGCTTTAAGTGTTCAAGGTGTCTCACAGCTTCACTTTCAGGTAATAAAACTTTTCTGTCGAGATAAAAAATTTGTGTGAATGTTTTTAAAGACTCAAAATAAAAGAAGGATTTCATTCTTCAGCATTTTCTTTCTTACAGTATTATCTTTCCTTTAACTTTACATATACACCTTCATATGGTAGTAACTCAGCGGGGCCTGGAAGAGAAAAAGGTTTCAGAGAGAGTTAAAGGTCGTGTCGTTTGGTTGGTGTTTGTGTTCATATAAATAAAGATCAGCCGGTTTGACTACACACTAACAGAACCAGTCATTTTAATCTTGGTACAGAAATGGAAACCATGTCTGAATGTGTGTTTTAATCCAAACCAAATAAATTAATTCAGTAACTTATTCTGTTTATTCTAGTTAATAATCTTCTCTCTGAAAAAGTGTTTTACCATGGGGGGTATTTTGTCTTTAATAAAGAGCAAATATGTGGTTTCTATTCTATTAAACAGTACTAAGAATAAACAGCGGTGTGATTTATGTGTTTGAAATAAAGAGTCTGTACATGTTGGGCTGCAGCCTTCCAGCTCGGGGCGCGTCGGTTAATCTGAGCATAAGAAGATCAGCAGTCGCCGCTGATGACATCACTATTATTGTGAAGGCGTAGCTGTGGGGACCCGCTCCCACCGCACACGTGTCCAGGCTGAGACTACAGAGCCAGCTGGAGCAGATGTTAACCCAATGTATTTTACTCTACACTCATATTACTGTTTGTGCTATTCTCTTATATCTGTCATCAGTAATCTTCATGTCTCATTCTGTTGGATTTTGCATTTATTCAGTCATTAACAGCGATACTTTTATTGACTCATTTTTTTGTGACGAATTACTTTTTGCAGGCTAAAACAAAACAAAAACACGTGTCAGTAAAGATCCAAGTATGATGAATACTGACCAAGCCTCCACAATTCGGGTCTGGATATGAAGCACAACAGGAAGTGACAAAAATTGCAGTTCCACCCTCATCCACTAGGGGCTGGTGTCAGAAGCGAGCAAATCCTCATTGACTCCCATGTTAAAAATACCAATTTCACAGCAGAAATAAACATGTTTACAGCCTGGTACCAAAACATGTTTTTGGTTTAAATGATCTAGTTTACACTCATGACAACTCTGAGGGGGGTGAATTTTTTTCTCACTCTTCTGTTTAAGTGTATTAAAAACCTAAAATTCTGTATAATTAATGAGCATCAGACCCACGTGACCACAGAGCTAGCTCCGTGGAAAGGCCTCAGTAGAGCCTCGGTCTGGCCTGGAAACTGTTCGGTCATTTTCAGTCTCTCAACTTAGACCAGTAGTTGTAGCGTTAGTGCGTTCTTTTTTGGATATTATTTGTGCAATTGTTGGACAGAATAACTTGCTGTGGCATTAATTGCACTAATAGAGCGTCCAAGGAGTCTCCACTTCATTTTTTTCGGTAAGTAAAATTATATTTATGTATTTTAGGTCACTGCCGAGCTGAGCTTAGATTTTAACATGTACTGTTTAACCATGACATTTAAATGTAATAGGGTGCATTTAACATAATGCTGCACTTTAGAAAATGGGTTGAAATATAACATGTTGGTGGAGCTGGGTTCCCACTATCGGTTATGGTCCCCTCCTCTCAGCGGCAGCTCGGCGCATCTCTGATTGCAGCGGCGCTTGTCTGCTGTGCGGCTGCCGCCTTGTGGAGCTCTCGGGAGACCTCTGTGTTCCACCCGGTTCTCCTCAGCGGTCAGCCCGGCGTATCTCTGACTCAGAAGCTCCGGTGTTGTACACAGCTAACTCCGGTTGTAGCTAGGTAGCTACCGCCGTTAGCTTAGCTCCCACCTCCGTGTTAGCTTGTAGCTACATCCTTCAGTTCGACGGGTGTCGTCAGTTGATCCCAGCCTTACAGCCCCACCCTCAGCTCCACCTCTTTTCCCTTTTATGGAATTGTCTGGGGTTGACGGAACCTGTGACACGGTCAAAACGGTGGTGGTGACCACCTCCCATTTTGGTTTTAAAACTTATAATTGGAGCCTGTGGACACGAATTGTCCGATATATATGTTGATGATATTGACCTAAATTTTCATTGATAAATAAGAGACAAAGAAAAGTGACAGAAGCAAAAATCTAATCAGCAAATGGAAAAGGCGGGACTAGACGAGAAAAGAGCCAATCAGAGTTCGGAGCCAGCCACTGTTTGAAAAAGCTACCACTATCAGACATAAGGAAGAAAATGTCCACGGCGAGGAGTAAAAGCAGTGGATGTGACTATCTGAAAAGTATTTGCTTGGCGAGTCCACACCGGGGTGTCCCCTGGTTATGAACATGTATTTCTGTGGTGCTGTTACGGCCGGTTTGATCAGCGTTCGGTGTTCTAGCGGTGCTTTTGTGAGGAGAAACTTTCAGGTGTTCCACCTTGATCAATCAGTCTAATAAAAACTAATATATTAGAGGCCGACAGATATATCGGGCAGATATATTCAACTTTTACATGTCTGCCATCGGCCAAAATTATTTTTTAAAGTCGATAAAATAAATCAAAACAAAATAAATCAGACAGCTGTGTGGCCGACGGCCATCACTAGACTGAAGGACCCGAAGGACCCCAACACACCGATTTTTGAATGTTTTGAGTTTGTTTTACATTTGAAGTTCAATAAAAATTAAGATATTTATTGACTTTTTAAATTTATATTGCACACAGTGAGTGTCCAGTTATCTTTCACAGTCAATGTACTGCTAAAACGTGTATTTATCAGCCTTAATAATCAGATTTAGATATCAGCCATCTGCAACACAAATCTCCAAAAATCGGCATCGGCCTTAATAAACCACATCGGTCGGCCTCTGTAATAAATACACCTGAAAACCATTCTTACCTTTAGTTTACCTCCTCGCATTGTTAGAGAAATACATTGTTTTGCACGTTTTGATGATATGAGGTCATTTCCTGTCGTGTTTACAAATATTACTGCACATTATATTTGTTGTTTATTTAGTTAATACTGAGAGGCACAATGTCAAACTGTCAGAGTTCATTTTGGTATTTTCCAGTAATTATTTTCACAGAAACAATCATAAATATATAAAAATATCATTTTAATCCATCCAAAGTGTGAAATGGATGAATGAATGCTTGTGTTGTGAAGCGCCTTGGGGGTTGTAGAACCCTAATAAAATGCTATAAGAATACAGCCCATTTAGTAACTGTGTGTGTGTGCGTGCGTGCGTGCGTGCGAGAGAGAGAGAGAGAGAGAGAGAGAGAGAGAGAGAGAGAGAGAGAGAGAGAGAGAGAGAGAGAGAATGTGAAAAAGAAAGAAAAACACGGTAATATATTTGGAATTTGCCCACGACGAAAGTAAATGGAGGGGACCTAATTATCTTCTGACTAATCGTCTTTAGTATTGATGCCACTTATCGCCCACTGAAGCTGCTCCTCCTCTTGATCACCTCCACCTTCATCATCATCAAGCAGGTATGTCAGGAGGTTAAGCTGCATGTAAACACAAGCTCTCCACACACACTTACACACCTTCCAACAGACTTTCTGAGACACACTCAGGAGTATCCTACGTAACTCAGGGTCACTTGCTGCCGTTAACGCATGCCTGCGATGCGCCGAGCACTAACAGGACACTTCACACGCCTCAGTGAGGGCTCGCCATGGTTTCATTATAAGGAAAACAGTTCAGCAGTAAGTTTGACTGAAATTGTTTTCTGCATATCTCTGACTCAACTCTGTTAAAGTCCCATAGCCATCATTGCGGGGGGGGGGGGATATAAAAAGTGATAGTAAAGTAAGCATGTTTTAGGTTGTGTGTGACTAAAGTCGTCATTTGCATGCTTTTACTGTGTGGGCGTCGGACGAGCCCCCGCACCGTGGGAACAAACATGTCAGCTCTAAAGCCGATCTTCATCCGCGTACATCACACGTCACATGATCAGGAAGCAGAACATCCATGTGTTAGGAGATCGTTTTGGGCCGCTCCTGTAAAAAAAGTGAGGCACGAACCGGAAAAGCTTCTGCCGATCACAGTTCAACAACGGATTATGAAAGAACGGTTAACGCTCGAAACGTACGGATTCTTCCTGATGTAAGAGGTGAGTCTCCGCTTTGTTTCGGTTGTTTTGGCGTCGACATCATCCTAGCGCACAACGTTCTGTGACAACAGCAAAAACGGTGAGAAACGCTGGCAGCTAAGAGCTTTACTGATCAGGAAACGGCTGGCAGTGAATGAGTTAAAGGACAACTGGGATGCTGAAAATAATTTTATTTTTTTTCCTATGTTATGCTTTCCTGATAAGTATTGAATCGGGACATGGTATTGGCAGGTACTCGAAATCGGATCAGGAGCAGAAAAACGCGATGAGAACGTCCCTAATCTTCCATCTAGATCACCGTGCTCTGCTGATCGTGACCTGCTGGTGGTCCCTAGAACCAAGAGCAAATGTCGTGGGGGGCATGCGTTTCCCGTGTTGGCCTCAAAACTGCGGGACTGCTTACCGGGTGATGTAAATCAACCTACCTATCTTTAGAGTTTTAAAGCCCGAACGCATCAGTACATCAGGTCACTGTCTCGTTTACAGTAACTGTGCTGTGAAGGACATATGGTTGGTGGTTGGTGACTGCTTTTTAAGTCACGTATTTTTTTTATGTTAGCTTGTTCTGTTGTTCTTATGTGATGCGTGGTTGTTTAATGTTGATGCTTTTAAGAATTGCTTGGTTTTTGTTTCATTTTCAAACAGGGTGCATTGTAAATTCTATTGAATGCATTTTTCTTTTATGCTATCTTACGTTTATATGTGATGTGTTCAGCACCTTGGGTGAACTTGACTAGTGGCAGGAAGGTGCTTTATAAATTGATTGATTGATTGATTGATTGAAGACTTCAAATCCTGTCATCTGAATCTACTTTCACCTTCAGCTGACTTCTACGTCCACAAACCCAGGCACACCAGAGCTTTTTCCCCCAGAGTATGAATTACAAGAGATCCATTCTCACTAGAGACCACTTCAATTGTTTTAAATAGGAGTGAAGTTGACCTTTAAACGACTGGAATAAAACGGATCACATAGACGTGTGAGAGTACGAACTAAAACAACGCTGCATCCGTCAACAGTCGTTGCTAGCTGTCATTCACGGCTTAATAAAAATATCTGGCTCTAACCATAAAGATAACATCAGAGTTACACGTCTTTGATGGTAAATAATTGCCCTGTCATTAGCCGATTACTCCGATAATGATTTTAAAAAAACACTGACAGAATCTGTGTGTAAGGCATTGCAGGACTCCATGGGGTTACAAGCGTTTCGTCATCAGGAGGTCGGCGGCCTCCCGACAGTTTCGAGCTAATCTGCCCCAGCCTGTCCGTTCGTCGAATAGCCCGCCTCCTCAGACGCCAGCACAGAAGATGGATGGTTCTGTGGAAAACCAGGAACCAAGTCTCAACTAACACGAATAACTGATCCATTTATTTCACTTTGCTAGAGACATTTCTTGTGACTGCTGCATGAATAGGAACGGTCAGCTTGACAAGAGACCACAAAGCATCTCGACTTCAGGAGCCCAGGAACGCCTCCGACTACATTTACCAGTCCGTCTGAGCTAACGTCTCGTGTTTTCATTCATAAGCATCCATTCAACTTATTGGTTACCTTTAGATTAACCCTAAAAATATTAAAGTACTTTTAGCTGAGCTTTCTGACCAAACTAATAACTCTGAGCTCTAAAATGTTTTGTGACATAAAAGGAAAAAAACTGAAGTTTCCACTGCAACAAGGATGGATGAATGAGGAAGGTGAAGCAAAACAAAGAACGTGACTCGATGGTTTGATTAATGATCTTTTTGCCATTTGCCTCTCATGTCTGGCAGCAACACACCGCTGAACCCAAAGCACCAGAAGTGTGTGTGCCCAAAAAAATCACCTAGACCTGCAGCTAGCGATGGGTACTGAATTCGGTACTTTTTAAGGTACCGACCGAATTCCATAGTTCCGACTGAGCACCGATTCACGTCATTTGAAACGGTGCCTCGTTCCGGTACCCGTCCTTCATAACGAGAACTTGCCTAGACAGCTACACATGCGCAAGAGCGTTTTGTCGTCGGTCGCTGCGAGCGAGTTGTAAACAGAGCAGCATGGTTGAAAGAACGCACGCTAAAGCTTGGGTCCACTTCACTAAATGTGATGGGTAACTGGGTGATGATGAAACCAGCGACAACGATCTAAGTGAGATATCCTCATCTTAATCTGCTCCGGTAGGTAAATAAAATGTTTAAGATAACGTTAGCTTGATTTGTTAGCTTCCGTTCCGCTAATGGTGCGTTAGCTTTCTCCTCGGAACTCCGAATTTCCGACTAGAAGAACATGAACGCGCTCTAAAGTTTGGCTTCACTTTACTAAATGCGACGGGTGATTGGGTGAAGATGAAACCAGCGACAACGATCTAAGTGTGAGGCATCATCGTTTTAATCTGCTCCAGCAGCTAAATAAACTGTTTAAGATAACGTTAGCTTGATATGTTAGCTTCCATTGTCACCATTGTTATCAGCTAATGGTGCGTTCACTTTCTCCTCGGAAATTCTAACTTCCCAGTAGGAAAAATCAAATGAAAAAGGACAGCAAAAGGAATGAAGATACACAGTAAATTTAGTTCACAATAAAGATGTTTGCTTCAGTTTAATTATCAGCTTATAAAACTACAAGGACGATGTTAAAATACAAACAGTTGTATGTTATTTATCGTGATAATTATCAAATATGGTTATATATTGAGAAAAATATATATTTTATTATAAAAGAGAATTATAATATTAAACACTCAAAAGTATCTAAAATTGGTACCGTTAAGTACCGGTATCGATTCCTAGGTACCGGGAATTAGTACTGAATCAATTCAGATGTCAAAGGTACTCATCCCTACTCGCAGCGGGCTTGAAACACACACCGTCTCACTGAATCTCCTTGACCCTTTTGTATTTGTGGGAAATACACAACTAATATACATAACTAATGTTATTATTTTTATTATAAACATGAGCATAAATATACTTTTGGTCCTGTCCTGAAACCATCAGGAGCTCAGAGGTCCCTCTGAAAACCCTCTCAACTTCTACAGCCTGACACCAGAAGGAAGGGTTTTAACTCCTGAAACTGAAGGCGCTGCGGTCTCTAGACACAAGCGGAGTGTAGATGTTCAGAAGGACAGCAGAAACTTCCTCTTTAGGAGCTTTATGAGCCAAGCATTAGCAATCTGCACTAATAACTGAAAGAGATCCCAAGAGTTCCTGAAACGGAGGAGTTTGTCGTCTCGTACGCTGCTCCTCGCTGATGAACGCTCACAGAGCAGCTCTGAGAATAAAGAGCCGTTTGTTTGGTTGACAGGAGAACAAGGTAACAGCGGCCCAACCCTTCTGATTTAAGGTTTTAATGAAAACGAAGCACACTGAACTAACAAAGC
Organism: Nothobranchius furzeri; assembly: GCF_043380555.1. Classification (NCBI taxonomy): domain Eukaryota; kingdom Metazoa; phylum Chordata; class Actinopteri; order Cyprinodontiformes; family Nothobranchiidae; genus Nothobranchius; species Nothobranchius furzeri. Next base: position 77,421,912 of record NC_091748.1, read on the forward strand.
ACATACATGCTTATAAAAAGCATTCCTTGCTGTTCACAAACATTTTGATTAAGGCTATAAAAAGACTAAAATGATTACAGTCATTAAGATCAGTATCTGACGCCGTAACTCATCCTCCTCTCTCTCCGGGTTTCTAACACTCCTCATCGTCCCACAACAGGATCCAAACAAGTGAGATCATCGCTCATTACATCAGGGGTTTGTGCAAATTGATTGCAATCCTCAAATTACTCAACAGACACGTGCTTTCATACATGAACCAACAAGTTCACCCACAAACACTCTCCACTAAAACAATAAAAGGGGGAAAAGACTCCTAAAAGGGACTTTTACAGGTCGTAAATGAGCAGATCCACGTAAGGAGCAGGTGTTTTAGAGGAGGTGGGGGAACGACGGCTTCTGAGCCGTCTCGCTGGGCCACTCTGGAAGAGACACTCCACACAAATGACAGAATTACACCAACACCAGCAGAGGAAGTGTGTTTAAAGTGCGAGGGTGTGAGCAGACAGCAGCAGTCGGGACTCGCGGTCACAGATTAGCAGCGCTGTGAGTAACGAGCTTATGGAGGGATCGGGAGAAAAGTGGGTGTCTGCTGAAAGGCTGCAATTAACAGTCTGAACTCACGACAAAACACTGATTTCTCTGAATGAAACAATAATAAAGAGTAGGAGGTGTTTGTCAGACACCTGAGAAACAAACATGGTTGATATGTTTGTAGGTATTTATAGTTTCTGGTTGAAATCCTTTTGTACATGCTGTGTAAGCTCAGAGTCAACTGAGCCGAGTGCCTTTGTGTAAACTAGACTGGAAGCTGCTCCGATGATGCAACACCGCATCGTAAACAAACATGTCAGCCTCGGTTTAACATCGACTCGTCAAATCATTTAAATGTTTATTTGCCAAATTCCACTTCTTATCTTCAGTTATCTTTGTGCGAGATCAAATGGAAAATTGGGTCCTAAAAACTACTGTGAATCAGAACTTTGTCCGCATGTTCTCTGCAGAAAACCTTCAGCTGGGTTTTCCGTGGCCCGAATGAACTCTGCACCTGTATTTTCTTCCAGCTCTCCTTGATTTTTTTTTTTCATTTTTCTGTTCAACCTTCATAGACTTCCTGGCCTAGGGAACCTCACACGCAGCAGTCCGCTGGATCACAGTCCAGAGTGTCCACGCCTACGTCCACATCCGTCCAGTGTTGCAGCGTTCTGCTGCTTGTTTGCGATGTTGCTCCATCATGTGTCAGGACAAAAACTAAACAGTCGGAAAATGTGATTCTTTTTTTTATTATTATTAAAAAAACAACAAAAAAATTTAAATTATTCATTTTTAAAATGACAAAATATATTAAAAATGGGAAAAGTTTAAATTATGAGTAAAAAGTTGGAGAAAGGAAAAAGAAAACAAATAAAAAACATCCCTGAAAAGGCAGAGTTGGTAGAAAGAGCTGAGTGAGGAGAGGGTGGTGATGAAGGTCATACCAAAGCCTAACAGGTGAGTTTAAAGGAGACCACTGAGTCCACGGATCTCAGGGGGAGAGAGGTCCAGAGTCTGGGGGCCACAGCAGCCGATGATCTGTCGTTATGTCAAATTAACATTTATCATGAATCATGACGGGGAAGGCTGTTGTTGATTTGAGTCAAGGGGAGAGCACAGAATATCTCGGCTAATAGTAGCTAACTGTTAGCATTAGCAACTCCACCACATGGTAGAACTCCTCCAGGCTTGTGTTATTTGTGGAGATAAAACATCAATGTTGCAGAGCAGAGTCAGTGGTAGAGTTGTGCTGCTGTTAGCCAGGGGTGGACTGGGACCAAAATTCGGCCCTGGCATTCTTACGACTCGTCGGCCCTCCCTATTGGGAGAGCAGTGGGGTGGGGGGTGTTGCCGCCCACGGACTCGTCTCTAGGCCGAATGTGAGATCTAATATGGACTGGGACTGTTAAATTACAAGCAGGGCCAGACCGCTGCGACCGGGAGCCCTGCCATCCAGACCAGCTGGACAGTTTGTGCAGAAATTGTTTGGTTATGCAAACCAATTGTTTCAGCAGCTGTCTGAGAGGCTGGTCTCAGACGATCTAGGTGAACCTGCTGGATGTGGAGGTCCTGGGCTGGTGTGGTTACGCGTCGTCTGCGGTTGTGAGGCCGGTTGGATATACTGCCATATTCTCTGAAACACCTCTGGAGACGGCTTATGGTGGAGAAATGAACATTCAATGCACGAGCAACAGGTCTGGTTGACATTCCTGCTCTCAGCATGCCAATTGCACACTCCCTCAATGCTTGTGGCATCTGTGGCATTTTGCTGTGAGACAAAACTGCGCATTCCAGGGTGGCCTTTTATTATGGGCAGTATAAGGTACACCTGTGCACTACTCATGATGTCAGATCAGCATCTTGATGTGGCACACCTGTGAGGTGGGATGGATTATTCTCAGCAAAGCAGAAGTGCTCAATATCACACATTTAGACTGATTTGTGAACAATTTTTGAGAGAAATGGTGATATTGTGTATCTGGAATTAATTTTAGATCTTTAAGTCCATCTCATGAAAAATCGGAGGAGAAACTAAGGTGTTGCGTTTATATTTTTGTTGAGTGTAATAATAAAAGTTACATTCCTATTTAAGAATCTAGAGGTAAAATCTTAATTCAGCCCAATTTCAGTCCCTTTTAAAAATAAAGTACTATATTTTATGGGGTTAATATAAAACTATTGAATGCACGTGTACGCTTAAACACAGACAACCGTTTACAGATTAGATAGAGATCTGAAATCTGATCTGAAACTTCAAGACTTCTAGTTTTGCTGTCATTATTTAGAGGAAAGAAAAGCTTTCAGACCACAAAATGTTCTCTCAGATCACTTGGAATTAGCTTGAGAAAACCTTCGAGACACACGACAACAACAACAGAGATAAATCATTACGATTATCACCAAAAGTCTGGCTGGAGGACATAGCAACAAGCGAGGAAGACTGATGGATCTAATAAATATTTAGTGTAATTCCTGGTTACCGACGTCTCACCTCGACGAAACCAACCCAGACTAATTAAAGGAGCGATCCCAGCTTTATGTGTTAATTGTTGTAATCCTCGTCACAACAAACACACCAGGGGCAACTGTCAGTCACGCGTCAAATCAAATATCAGCGAAAGAATCTAAAACATGATGCTGCAGATGCAGAAAACAGCACTTTCTTTAACCTGTTCATCTGCTTCTAAACCTCGTTATGAGACTTTATCTAGTTTACCTTAAATTAGACTATAAAAAACACCTGATCCAACTTAGTCACTTGAGAAGAGCTGCAATGCCCGTCCTGGGACTGCAGGGGGCAGTACTCTTTACTGGTTAGTAAACTAAACGTTTCCCTTTTTTGGAACAAAATTAAATCTCATAAAAGGAGTTGTTTACTGAAAATCTATTTTTAACTCATTCACTGCCAGCCGTTTCCTGATCGCTAAAGCCCTTCTCTGCCAGCGTTTTTCACCGTTTTTACTGTTTTAAGAGTGACAGAAAGTTGCGCGCTAGGATGATGTCAACGCCAAAACAACCAAAACAAAGCGGAGACTCACCTCTTACATCAGGAAAAATCCGCGCGTTTCGAGCAATATTCGTTCTTTCATAATCCGTTGTCGAATTGTGATCGGCAGACGCTTTTCCGGTTCGCGCCTCACTAGGAACGGCCCAAAACGATCTCCTAACACATGGATTTTCTGCTTCCTGACCATGTGACATGTGACGTACGCGGATGAAGATCGGCTTCAGAGCTGAGATGTTTGTTCTCACGGTGCGGGGGTTCGTCCGATGCCCACACAGTAAATACAGGTGCTGGCCAGTAAATTAGAATATCATCAAAAGGTTGAAAATATTTCAGTAATTCCATTCAAAACGTGAAACTTGTACATTATATTCATGCAATGCACACAGACCAATGTATTTCCAATGTTCATTACATTTAAATTTGATATTCATAAGTGACAACTAATGAAAACTCCAAATTTGGTATCTCAAAAAATTAGAATATTCTGAAAAGGCTGAATATAGAAGACACCTGCTGCCACTCTAATCAGCTGATTTACTCAAAACACCTGCAAAGGCCTTTAAAAGGTCCCTCAGTCTTGTTTTGAAGGCACCACAATCATGGGGAAGACTTCTGACTTAACAGCTGTCCAAAAGACAATCATTGACACCTTGCACAAGGAGGGCAAGACACAAAAGGTGATTGCTAAAGAAGCTGGCTGTTCGCAGAGCTCTGTGTCCAAGCACATTAACAGACAGGCGAAGGGACGGAAAAAATGTGGTAGAAAAAAGTGTACAAGCTCTAGGGATAACCGCACCCTGCAGAGAATTGTGACGACAAACCCATTCAAAAATGTGGGGGAGATCCACAAAGAGTGGACTGCAGCTGGAGTCAGCGCTTCAAGAACCACCACGAGGAGACTCATGAAAGACATGGGATTCAGGTGTCGCATTCCGTGTGTCAAGCCACTCTTGAACATGAAACAGCGCAAGAAGCGTCTCGCCTGGGCCAAGGACAAAAAGGACTGGACTGATGCTGAGTGGTCCAAAGTTATGTTTTCTGATGAAAGCAAGTTCTGCATTTCCTTTGGAAATCAAGGACCCAGAGTCTGGAGGAAGAGCGGAGAAGCACAGAATCCACGTTGCATGAGGTCCAGTGTAAAGTTTCCACCGTCAGTGATGGTGTGGGGTGCCATGTCATCTGCCGGTGTTGGCCGACTCTGTTTCCTGAGGTCCAGGGTCAATGCAGCCGTCTACCAGGAAGTTTTAGAGCACTTCATGCTTCCTGCTGCTGACCAACTTTATGGGGATGCAGACTTCACCTTTCAACAGGACTTGGCACCTGCACACAGTGCCAAAACCACCAGCACCTGGTTCAAGGACCATGGTATCCCTGTCCTTGATTGGCCAGCAAACTCGCCTGACCTTAACCCCATAGAAAATCTATGGGGTATTGTGAAGCGGAGGATGCAATACGCTAGACCCAACAATGCAGAGGAGCTGAAGACGACTATCAGAGCAACCTGGGCTCTCATAACACCTGAGCAGTGCCACAGACTGATCGAGTCCATGCCACGCTGCATTACTGCAGTTATTGAGGCAAAAGGAGCCCCGACTAAGTATTGAGTGCTATACATGCACATTCTTTTCATGTTCATTCTTTTCAGTTGGCCAACATTAGAGAAACAAACATTTTTTCATTGGCCTTTAGAATATTCTAATTTTCTGAGATACCAGATTTGATGTTTTCATTGGTTGTCACCTATAAATATCAAAATTAAACGTAATAAACATCGGAAATACATTGGTCTGTGTGCATTGCATGAATATAATGTACAAGTTTCACGTTTTGAATGGAATTACTGAAATATTTTCAACCTTTTGATGATATTCTAATTTACTGGCCAGCACCTGTAAATGCAAATGACGACTTTAGTCGTCAATGGCAGTGAATTAGTTGATAATTATTTCTGATTCTAATAGATCACTGTGTGTGTGTCATGCAGGCTGAACATGAAAATAGTCTCCTACACCTATCTCCTGCTTTAGCGTCTGATAGAAAATAGACGGTGACCTCTAGGATTAGAAAATCCTGACAGATCTACGTCACACTGTCACTTAGGGGTCGACTGATATATCAGGCTGATATTTACTGTTATACATCGGTATCGGCCGATATCTCTTCTTAGTAAAGCCGATTTAAAATCAGGCACATCCTCAGACAGCCCGGTGCTGTTCCAGAACTTAATTCAAATGTATTTTTACGTTCACTTGTAACAACTGCATGATAAATACTCTCAATCAACTTTATTTAGGTGACTGATTTTAACACTGAGCAATGCACAAACTCAAGCTGGTGAAACCAGAGTTCAAAAACAGATTCAGCTCAAGAATTTTTATCAACATCATCCAATGTTATTAATATTTTTTTTATTACTTTATATCCAATGACATTTTTGCATGAAAATAAGATGGAAAATGTATAGATATTGGCCATGAAAATTGGCCCGTAAAAGTATCGGCCATCGGCTGACAATGACTCCTACTAGGGCTGGGCGATGTGGCCTAAAAATCAACATCACGATATATTGAGGATTTCACCTCACAAACGATAAATGGACGATAACTACAGGTATGCACAGAAACAAAAGTTGTCCACTAGATGGGGCTGTCACATGGATTACGTTAAGTCACATTTTTTACGTGACTCACGGTGGTACAGCTTCTTAAAGGGACATGAACGTGCCAAGCTACACACATCTTTTCATTTTTATTATCAAACGTATTGACATGGGAAAAATTATCATGATAAGAGTCAGATAAATTTTCGATGTTTTGCCCAGCCCTAACTCCTACGTATTGGAATCGGTGTCAGCAATAGAAAAACTTACTTTCACTTAACATTCATGGACTCACCCATCTTGACTCACGACAGCGAAGGCGGTTGTTGGTTTAGCGTTCAGGAAACAGCAGAGAACGTCTCTGCTAGTAGAAGCTAACCATTAGCATTAGCAACTCCACCACACAGCAGAACTCCTGCAAACTTCTAATAGTTGTGAACATAAAACATCAACGGTGCAATGCAAACAGAGTAAGTGGTAGAGTTGTGATGCAGTTAGCCAATCAGAGGGGAGATGTCCACATATCAGGAAATAAGGCTCCAGATCCTGTCATCTGTTACTCTCCTCTGATCTGGCTCACTTCTAGATCCTGTAACAGGTGCACTCTGGCTTTTTTTTTACCCAGAGAATGACTTACACGGCATTCATTCCTACTAAAAGACCACTGCAAATGGATTGATTAAATGCGTGAACCACACCTTTAAAAATGTGCTTAGTGGGGAAAAAATCCCATCTTAAAGTCACTTAAATGCCACATTGGAGCTTTTAAATATGAAGAATTTAGTAGCTTTAAATTAGTTAATGGTTTACTGTTTCCCTGGAGCAATAGTGTCTGGTTGTGGTCCTCCAGGGCCACCATCTTGCTTGAATGCATCTGGTTGTAATCAGCAGGTGATTAAATGACGTCTGCTGAACAGGTGATTCAACCGTTAAATCAGGAGCAGAGCAACAACTAAAACAGGCTGGATGGGAGCCCTAGAGGACCAAGATTGTCTGGAAGATGGAGAAAATACAACTTGGCAGATTCCAATTCATTCTACTACTTCATATTCATCTTAAATCACAGTTACTATTTGCAGGTAAGTGTGTTATGTTGACACAGAGCTCTGGTTTTAACAAAGGAAACTGCACTTATTGACATTTCTGCTAAATAACCGACGTGATTTAAACACCAATTCTCATCTGTAGGATTATTTTTGTCTACTTTGCTGTTGTTTTCTTTTTCGTGCACTTTTAAATCTAACTTATCTCCAAATCTTGGTCTGGTTTCCGTTTCATGTCTGATAAAAACGCAAACTGAAAACCACCTGGGAGCATCCATGGTGGCTTACTACTGCCATCTATAAATCACAGGTAAAACTGCATCTGAACAGTTTCTTTTGGCTCCTGAAAGCTACAGAAGCCAAAACAAGACGGTTGATGTGGAATATTTGGAGGTTTGATTTAAGGTACAGACTCCGGTGTGATCACATTTAGCTCTGTGATACTATTTATTGACTTAATGTATTTACTTAACAAACCTCAAAAAGCTCCCCTCCTCTACTCAGTTCTTGTCTTTATCTTTTCCCAAACTGCCCGTTTCCATGTGCTACAACTCTGCTGGAAAACAGAAAAAGAACTGAGTCATGACTGGAGCAGCATATCTGACCCACAAAACACAACCGCAAAACATTCCCCTGACTTCGACCAGGAGGGGAAATGCAGGCCTGTTTCTTTTGGCACAGGAGCCGCTATTCTTCAGCTAAAGTTCACTCTGAGGCCCACGGAGGCCGGCTGACATGAAGGCCCAACCTTTAGAACGAGGAACGGCTGGTTCAGAGAGCTAATCTGACCAGAACACTCATGCAATCAAGCAATAGGAGGCACACAAGAGAAAATGTGACCACAGGGGTCAAAGTGCAAATCCAAAGATTAAAAAAATAAAAAAATACGTGAAAAACACACAATCTGCACAAGTGTGACTAATGAGTCCAAAGAGACACAAAACACACAATTTATCTGGAAACGAGCTTCCAGACAAGTCTTGATCTCACACAAGCTGCTGACTGATTGGATGGCAGTAACATAAACACCAATCAGAGAGTGAGTAAACTCAACCAATGGGCTGTTGCACAGACAAGACCACTCATCATTCACCGAGAGGGTTTCGAAAAACAAAGGCAGTTGGACTGTGGAAAACTCATTTCTGCCAAACTGTTAAAGACTCCTCGAACTTAAAACCACATTTAGCTTGTTGGTGTTGAATAAGTGCAGCTTAGGGTGTCTGAGCTACCAAACGGTCCGTACCGCGTCTGAACTACTTTACCTAGTAATGTTGTAAAACACGGGTGAGACACAACGCCCGCGGGCCAGATGTGGCCCACGAGATAAATATCAAAAATATATTTAAACTGACCCGCTAGCTGATTTTACCGCAAAGACTACAACTCCCATGAAGCTTTGCGGCGTCAGCGCAGAGCCGAAGCGCCCCCTCCTTTGTGTTTTTTCCAGCGTCTGCTGCCGGTGTCTGCAGCTCCGCTGTCTCGGAAAAACTAAACACTCCTCTCACTCAGCGCCGACTTTACTCAGCTATGTGCTGACGTTGAAGCCCAGAAACGGAGATTTTAACCGCTCAGTAATGTGTTCACGACTGAAAGAGAAAGTTTTCCAGCTAACTTCCAGACAGAGCTGATATAACTCCAGTGAGCAGCGACACGCTCAAACCAGCACGACTCTGTGGCTGCTGTAGTTTTTATTTTTCCTCCCCGACACACGACGAGGTGGTCAAGCTGCTCAGACATGTTCAGCAGCACAAACCTATGTGAGCACCTGTTGTCATCTAATGTTGTCATTATTATGATGAAGATGAACAAAACAACAGGAGTCTCCTCCTCAGCTCAGATCAACCCCATGATGCAGGTATCTGGCTGGAACAGGTGAGCATCACAGTAAACCAGTGGAGCAAACTGAGCTTTAAATATGCTGGTTTTATGCTCTTTTTCTGCTCCAAAACATGAAAGTTAACAGGTGAGATGTTGCATTTTCATCTAAGATAAAATTATATTTTTATTTTGTTGTTGGCCCGTGAGAAAAGATTTAACCTACAGTAAACAGGAAGTGGAAAGGCTGCAGATAGATGAATAGAATAGAAAATCCCTTTATTGTTCCTCAGTAGAGAAAGCTAGACGTCACAGCAGCGATGACACGTATTACAGGAGAAAAAAAGGAGAATAAAAAATAAGAAAGATGAATAAACAAGAAAACTTAAATCCTGAATAGATTTTAAAAATGCTGATTATACCACAAGTAATGAATACCACTGAGGCCTTTTATTTAAAACTGACTTGCTTGTGTGTAATTTGGTTATTCCACATTCAGCGTTAATGCAAAAATAAGTTTGTTTCCTAATTAAAAGGTTCTAAATTGCATTTAAGTGGATAAAGAAAATGTGCAAATTTGCCGTCACTTATTTAAAAAAATAATACGTTTTGCCCGAGACTCCGTCCCAGATTTTCATTTTGGCCCAGTGTGAGTTTGAGTTTGACACCCCTGCTGTAAAGGCTGCAGAGGAACATTCGGACAAAAGCCGGTGTAAAGCTGGGGGCAGCAGTAGCTCAACAGGTTGAGCGGGTTGTCCAGTAATCAGAAGGTTGCAGGTTCAATCCTGGCTCCAGACAGAGAATCCTGCTGTTGTGTCCTTGGGCAAGACAATTAACACTTAAGCCTGGTGGTGGTCGGAGGGACCGGTGGCGCATGTGCTCGGCAGACTCGCCTCTGTCAGTGCGCCCCAGGGCAGCTGTGGCTACATCGTAGCTCATCCCCACCAGTGTGTGAATGTGTGTGTGTGAATGGGTGAATGATGCACTGTGGTGTAAAGTGCTTTGGAGTCCTTACTCTGAGAGGCAGTATACAAGTGTGGGTCATTTATCATTTATCATAAGCTTAGACACGCCCCCTTCTATTAGCATGACCCAACCCACTTCAGCATCAACAACATATAAGCGTTGGCCATGTTAATGCTAGCTGCATAACTGTTACCAAGATCCTGCTAATGTCCTTCTTGGACTAGAGGAAAACCACACAGAAGAACGTTGAAGCACCACTCACATTCCGGGATGTACCGGGAAAATCGAAACCATGAACAAATCCCAGATAGATCCAAAACTTGCCAATTGAGTAGGGCTGGGCAATAAATCGAAAATGTATCGTTATCAACATTTTTAACTCATATCGGGCTAATTTTTCCCAAGTCAATAAATTTGATAAATAAAAAAATGAAAAGATGAGTGCAGGTTGGCAACGTTCATGTCCCTTTAAGAAGCTGTACCACCTTGAGTCACATAAAATGAGACTCAACATAATACACGTGACAGCCCCATCTAGTGGACAACTTGCGTTTCTGCGCATAACTGTAGTTGTCGTCCATTTATCGTTAGAGATGAAATCCTCAAAATATCATGATATTTTAGGCCATATCGCCCAGCCCTACTATTGAGTAATCCGGGCTCTGGACATTGCTGTGCACAGTTACTAGCTTTAGTTAGCATCACTGAGCCATACAGTAGGAATATACCGGCCAATGAGCATGTAGCTCAAATAATATTTATGTCCTGGCCAAGTGGGTGGGGCAAACCAGTGTTGAAGGGTTTTATTGGCCATTTACCAGGGCTCCTGGGCCATTTTGAGCCCCAGCTAAGTTTCATGTGATGTACAGACACCCGAATAAAAGTTTGCTGCTGTAAAAGAAACTTGTGCTAGAACCTCTATAATGTCATGAAGATGTAGCGACAGGCCAAATTACTGTCAGAAGAGGTATAGGAGTTCAAAGGTTGCTAGTTGAAATGCTAAAACTGATTCACGGTCACACTTTTTCCACCAGTAATGTGCACGTTCTCCTCTCCGCTCGCTGCTTTGTGCTGCATGTAGCTTTTTGTTGTGTGCTGGAATAAAAACTTAGTGTTGGTTCGGGTTCTTTCCATGAGACAGGAAACACTCGTAAATGATCTAAATCAGACATTTGCTTATAATAAATCTGTTAGCCACATAGGTCAACTTTCAAGCCCCCTAATGCCGTTAATGTACTGGATGTTTTTGATTAAGCTTTGAGTTTAAATAATTATTGCAAATGAGAAGAAAAAAATCTAGATTTAAATTGCGTTTCGAGAAAACAACGTATCTTTAACCAACAAGGCAGGAAATTTCATGCATCTACCCACACAGATTACTGGATTGCACACAGAGTCAAAACAACTTAAAAAAAAAAACAAGAATTGCACAAGAGGCTCACAAACTATAGTAAGTAGTGGCATTACCACCTGTCTGCAAGAGTAAACTGCTGGCAGGCTGCACAATAGCCACTACAGGCTTGTAAACGCATCAACACGGTGAACAAACACAGCAGAGCTTTGTGGGGAAACAGGCGTGTTAAGTCCTGTGTGGCTCTGCAAACCCGGATGGGGGAGAGACCAAAGGGTAACAGAGACGGTGAGTGCTCTAAGTAGATAATGGGATGATGCTCAGTCACTCTGAAGAAAAAACAAGTTACGGATAATGTAGGATATAAATGACTGAAGTCCGTCTCCTCTGAGCGATCTCCATGTTGTTTATTTCTGTGTCCACTCGTAAGCCGAAACTCCTTCCATCTTCTCTTCGTGGCGTCGTTTTCCCAGTGTGTGAAAAATAATCCAGCCTGTCTCCCTGACGGCGACAGCTGCAGGTGGGGAACCTCGCACACAGAGAGCAACATCTTTGAGTTTTGTTCACGCCCTTCCTGTGCAGCGCTTCAGTGGGACAGCACAAAAGGATTGTGTTGAACCTTCAGATGCACAACAGATTATTGTGAGCACTTCCCCATTTGAGGACATTCCTCATGTATATTTAAGAGGTGGACTTTCTATTAAAAGCCAGCTCTTATTGTTGTCCGTATCAAATAGTAACTTGTTATGTACGGGCACATCTGGCTACCGCTACTTTAGAAAACTAGATCTGACTTTGCGTCAATGATAACTGACTGTAGGTGTGAGCACAAGCATGCATCATTACCCTTCTCTCCATATTTGACTTTAACCTGTCCAGGGTGACTCCACCTCCATCCATCACCAGCTGGGATGGGATCCAGTCCCTCCACTTCTCTCCAGGAATATTCGGATGTGACTGTTAGAGACTTGGTTTCTAAACAAGAATCCTAACAGTTCGGTACGTATTGACTTTAAAGTTTGATGCTGATGCTTTTGTTGAAATCTAGTCACAAAGTGTCTTAAAGGGGCATCTTGTTCTCCGATTGAGTAATATCACTTGATCAAGGCTTTCATACATTCCACACTGCAAAATAGGTTAAAGTTTGTATAATTTGTGCTGATATCGTACCTGATTGATATCGGTATCGGTCAATACTGAAGGCTGCAATATCGGGATCGTACCGGAAGTGAAAAAGTTGTATCGGGACATCCCTAGTCTTAAACTGTGACCTGTTATTCTGTCCTCGCTCTGGTCGCCACTCTCTGCCAACGTTACCGCTGAACTGAACTGACCTTGATTTACTGACGGGTTCTTCACCTTCTTTGTAACAAAAACTATTCAAAACAATTCAAACGTCCCTCACCAGCTTGGATGTTTTCCAATTAAAAAATTCTAAATGAAATTACATTTTAATTTCTTTATTAAAAAAAGAGTATTACATCTTAGTAGTTATGCTTCCATCTTTAGGTGTGAGTACACAAAAATCAGGACCTCTTGTCTAAAGACTGAAGCGCACATGCTACTAAATGACCAGCAGGGGGAGACACCTGCAGTCTGAAAACTGCTTTATTTCAACAGGAAAGTTTTGATAAATGACTTTACTGACTTGTAAGCTTAGTAAACGTGTTTTACAATGTATTTGCTACTGTACATCGTCTGCTCATGAGTCATGTTTTCATTGGACTAAATAACTGAAACTTAATGTGAACAAACTACGGGAAAGTAGGAAATGACATCATTTAACTTTCTGATAAATATCCTACAGAACAAAACGGAACTACCAGCATCATCTAGTGAGGTAACTGCAAGAGGAGGTTCAACGTGAAACCATGAACATGAAAATGATCTTCTACCCGTTTCCATGGAAATGTATGCATTAGAAAAGTCAGTCAGATCTACTGTAAATGTGATATTCCTAGACCCATCTGGCTCATGACAGGGAAGGCTGTGTTTATTAAGTGTCAATATCATGGATACTAATGAGTCTAGGGACACCCCCCCCCCCCCCCCCCCCCATCTATGGCTAGAGGCATCTAACTCTCAAAAAGAGCTACACAAACAAACCTAGAGTGAAAAATGTAAGATGTTATGAGATCTGGAGGAATTTGCTTCTTAGGGAAATAATTTTAAAAAATGAGCGAACAGTCGCCTTAACAAAACGAGGTCGGGTGTGTCAGGAAAAGCCAGATTCACTGTTGCAAGTTCAATAAAATGATATATTTTAATGATCAGTTTCCTGTAGGTCTGAGTATTACGGTTAGAATATTACCAGTGGGGTTATTTCTGAACAAAGATCAGACATTTAGGTCTTCTCAGTCACAAAGAAAAAGCATAAAGGTCCTTTTGTTGAACTTGGATGTGTTTCTTTTGATATTACAGCTGTCTGTCTCTCTGGTGCTCTGATGTTGATTCAACTACTCCCTGTCCACCTCCACCCCTGCAACATCAGAAAATAACAGTCCCTCTGTTCTCAGTGATGACTCTCTCTCTTAAGAGGAAACCAGAACCCACATATCTCAACACACAACTACAGCTTCAGCTAGGCTGAACAAATGTGATTGAGAAGTTAGCCTCAGAAGGGATTTTCTGTGAGATGGCAGCAGAACGAGCGCTGCTGGGAAATGCTGTGGTTGCAGCCAGTAATCCACAAGCTCATTTGTTCGGGGCAGGCAGCATCAGGACCTGGTTTTATTGGTGGTGTGTGTGTGTGGGGGGGGTGGGGGGGTGGGGGGGCTTGCATTTCTTATGACCAATCGTCCTTGTTAGGACCAAAACCCGGTCCTAATACGGAGTACTCCCTAGGGGTGAGGTTTACAGATAAGATGTGAATTGAGTTTTTGTTACAGATAACTTTAGGAACACACTGGTTAGCGTTAGGCATAGTGGACTCACTAAAATGAATGGAAGTCAATACAGAGTCCTAACATGGGTACAAATACAAGAATGTGTGTGTGTGTGTGTGTGTGTGTGTGTGTGTGTGTGTGTGTGTGTGTGTGTGTGTGTGTGTGTGTGTGTGTGTGTGTGTGTGTGTGGAAGAAGAGGAAGAAACTATCATTTCTATAGCGCCTCTCAAGATAAAAATCACGAGGTCCTTCACAAAAACAAAAAATGTAAAAATATAAAAAATAATTTAGAAAATGTTTAAAAATATATTTAAAATGAGCAAAAATAGACAATTGTGATTAAAAGAATGTTAATAAAGAGAGTGAACAGGAAAGAGGGAAATCAGTGGATCCTGAGGAAGGTGGAATAGGTGGGGAGAGCAGAATAAAGAGAGAGAGGTGAAGAAGGTCATACAAAAGCCAGCTTGAACAAGTGAGTCTTCAGCTGCTTTTTAAAGGAGACCACTGAGTCCACTGATCTCAGGCTCAGGGGGAGAGAGGTCCAGAGTCTGGTGGCCACAGCAGCAAATGACCCGTCACCTTTGACCTTTAGCCTGGTGCTGCACAGCCAGTAGGCTTTGATCACTGGACCTCAGGGACCTGCTGGGGGTGTAGGGACTAAGAAGATCACCAATGTAAGATGGTGCTTGTCCATGTAAGGCCCTATAGACCAGAACCAGGATCTTGAAATGAACCCTGAAGTTGACTGGCAGCCAGTGAAGCTGGAGGAGAAGCGGGGTGATGTGGGTGTGTTTGGAGGACTTGGTCAGAAGCCGAGCACAGGCGTTCTGAACCACCTGTAGACGGTTCAGGGAGGTTCTGCTCAGACACGTGAAAAGAGAGTTACAGTAGTCTAAGCGTGAGGAGATGAAGGTGTGGAGAACTGTCTCAAGTTCAGAGCGGGACAGAATGAGACTCAGCTTAGCAACGTTCCTGAGATGGAAGAAGGAAGAGCGAACAAGAGAACTGACATGAGAATCCAGGGTGAGAGCTGGGTCAAAGTTCACGCCAAGATTCCCAACAGAAGGTTTGGTGTGGGAAGCAAGCTGACCAAGAGAGTCTCTGACTTTGGGAACCAGCTTGTCTGGGGCACAGATGAGGATCTCAGTCTTATCTTCATTCAGCTGAAGAAAGCTCCCACCATCCAGGTTTTGATAGAGTCTAAGCAGGTGGGTAACAGCTGCAGCTTAGACATCTCATGGGGCTTAAAGGAGATGTACAGTTGGATGTCATCTGCATAAAGATGTTAGGAGATTCCTTTGAAGGAGCTCAGGATGTGCTGAGGAGGAAGCAGATAGAGGAGGAAGAGCAGAGGCCCCAGCACAGAACCTTGTGGGACACCATGGGTAAGGGAGGTGGTGGAGGACCTAAACTTGGAGACGGCCACAGAAAAGGAGCGCTCAGAGAGACAAGAGGAGAACCACTCCAGAGCAGATCCTGATAGGCCTACCCAGTCTCTCAGCCTCTCCAGTAGCAGGTGATGGTCAACAGTGTCAAAGGCTGCAGTCAGGTCCAGCAGGACCAGAACAGAACAGTCCCCTGCATCACTGTGGGTCAGAAGGTCATTAGAGACCCTAAGAAGAGCTGTTTCAGTGTGTGTGTGTGTGTGTGTGTGTGTGTGTGTGTGTGTGTGTGTGTGTGTGTGTGTGTGTGGACACAAACAGAAACTTTAGGATGTTCAGGAACTTCCAGCCAGTCTGAGTGTGTGGCCTGAGGACCATCTCCTATGTGGGAGGTGGGAGCAGAGTCATGTCCTCACACTACAAAGGATGTGGCGAGCGGAGTCATCTGTCCTCCCCCTTTCACATTCTCACACTTACTTCCTTTCTGTTGCTCCTTTTTCCCTGATTCAGTCCAAATTTCACTTTTATTATCTCCAATTTAACGTCTATAAAAGTACATCTGACCTTCTCCAAGTCCCAGAGGTTGTTTCCTGGAAAGCTGCTGGTCACAGTCACACCCTCAGATAGATCTTATGGAGGTCTGGTCTAAACTTTATTACACAAGACCTGGAAAACCCACCCGGCTTTAGTTTTTAAATCCAAACAAATGTAACACCACTTGGTAAACCTTCTTCATATTGTAAGAAAGCTCTGATTCCCACACTTCTGATGCGATGAGGATCCGTTGTGCCTGAGAACAGCGAGTCAGATCCATAAGGGAAACGGGAACGGTGCACATGGGTGTCCTGGGATGGCTCAAAGACAAAGGGAATGTTGTGTTTACACACTGACCCATCCAAGAAAATCTTACTTCCTGTCCAGCAGCATGCTCTACGTATCAGCCGCTCAGTTTTTAAAACCTGCTTTTGACACATTCATCTGTCTGGGGGGTGGGCTCTAGGAGGGTCCAGGGTGGGCCAGCATGCTTGGACCCCTTCTGATGAGGACACAGCCTCAGACAACAATAAACACAGTGTGATGCAGATGGAGACAGCGAGCTCACTCCTATTGTACAGAAGACCAAGGAGATGGCTGTCGACTTCCAGAGAGCTGCTACCCAACACCCAAACTGGTTCCTGTGTGCCTCTCACTGAAGACTCTTCCTGGGGCAGCAACACAGCATCAACTGCCAGAAAAGCTCAGTCTCCACTTCCTCTACAGACGTAGAAAGGCCAGAGCACCAGCCCTCATCATGACCACAGAAAGCATCCTGACCTGCACCATCACAGCAGAGGCACCACTTCCTGTCTCTGTAACGCCGGGGACACACCGGCGGCGGAAGCGCCGCGAAGCGAATCGCTCACGAAATTTGGCAGCTGCTCGCCGCTCCTCAGTTCAGATCAGACGCGCCCCAGTCGAGGCGCGCCTCGGCTCAGCTGTAGTTTTTCTTTTAAACACTTGGTGTCCTCCATTTCCTCTCTGCCTTTTCTCAGCTCTTTTCCTCTACTGTGTGTGTGTTTGTGTGTGTGCGTGCGTGTGTGCGTGTGTGTGTACCTATGGTATGAGTTGTTTCTGCCCGTTGAATCTCGTATGGGCCATTCCCATCTGTACCGGGTCGGCCCGGGCCGGGTAGCGTAGGTTGTTTACATATCTGGGTGGCCTGGTATTTTTCCGGGCCAACCAAGGCTCATTCTCAGCCCTCTTCTGGAGGGGGTCTGCTTCAGGCCGACCAGGGCCAACACACCCACTGCTGACAGCAAATTCACACCTTCCATTAGAGCAAGCCTCTGATTGGTGGGTAGAATCAGCCCACATGGGCTTAAGGCAAGGATGTGTGGAATCAACCGGGCCAGGCTGGGGCCGACTGGGGCTACCCGGCCCGGGCCGACCCGGTACAGATGGGAAGGGCCCATTGGAACCCACTCCAATTCTGCAGCTGTATCCTAGCAGTTTCTTCCTAAATGGGTACGTAACTAACCGTGTTTTTCGGGGGTCGTACAGCTCCTTGTGTTTCTCAACTTTCATAATTAATTTAAAGTCATCCATCTTAACATCTTAGCTTGCCTCAGACTTTCTGCCTCTCTGTCCTGTTTGCGCCGGTGAAGAGACACCCCAAACCACTCCCCCCCTTCACGTGGTCACACACGCACACAAGTTCGATGTGTGTGCGTGTTTGTGTGGTTTTTCTGCAGTGTCTGATTACGAACACATTTGACAATTGCGGAATTTTATTTTGAAATGCTTTATTTTGTTAAATTTACCAGCCTGCCTCTTATGTCTAAGTTTGACTTCCTGCAAGAATTGACGCGATTCACCCGCGGCTCGCGAAAAAAATAGAGCCAACACCGAAATGATCGCTGCACGGCGCGGGCTGGAGCGCCGGCGCATGCCAACGCGAGGCGATTCGCGGCGCTTCGGCGGCCTATGTGGTCTATAGAATAGCTTAACAAGGGCGCTGAATGAAGGCAGTCCCAATTTCGCGGCGCTTCGCTGCGCTTCCGCGGCCAGTGTGTCTCCGGCGTAATGGGCTCGACAGACGGAACGCGACAAACGACCGAGATCAGCGAAATTTGTCGCTGTCGCTTTTGTTACCTGATGCACGGGCGGCGACCCGCGGCAGTGGCCAGCGGCAAAGCCGTCAATGTGTTCTGTTCCATGGCGAAATCGAAACTTCCGTTGTTTTGATTGGCTGTGTCAGGTTGGAGGGAATTAAGGTTATTTAAGCGGTTCAGAGTTAACTGGCACCAACAATTTCCCACGCCGCGGCCTTTTTGTGAATATCTTTTTTCTTTGGTAGAAATATTGTCCAGTTCTGGGAAGTCCGTCACAGCAAGGATCAACTTCTCCTCCATGTTTGCTCGGAGACGTGCGGAGCATCCTGCCCGCTCATTGGTCAGTGAATGAAACCTCCGTTGATTGGTCCTCGTCTGAGCGACAGCGATGAAAAGTTGAAAATGTTTCAACTTTCTGGGATCGCGTCGCTGGGTCGCCTGTGCACAACACGTGCACGAGCGCAAAATTTCACATGCACGTTTTTCCGCGTTTCTCTTAGTAGGAGGGAGACCCGCGATGATCGCTTTATCGCACATGTCTCAATGAAAATGAATGGAGGAGAGGCGATGTCGCCTCCCGTGTGTCGAGCCCATAACGCATCGTGAGAGCAGCCTAGAAGATCATCTGTACCCGTCTTCGTTCCCCTCCAGATCATCTACCTAACCCACCTGACCTGCAAACAAATGAGCATAGTGGGCAACTCCAGCCCTCCCTCAAACTGCTTTTTCTGTCTCGTGCCCTCCAGGAGGAGGACGAGGAGCCTCCACAACCTACTGATCACATTACCTTGACGTGACTCTGAGCTCCCAGGTTGTAGATTTCTGTTGGTTTCACTTCGTTGATGATTTTCACCAGACATGTGCTGTCAGTCAGGTCTCCATAATGAAGCTTCATGTCTGTCAAACAGCAGAAGATAACATTTTTATTCACGGGGAGCTTCAGACATCCAGAGAGGTCATGTGACTCGTTTAAACTTTAAATGTTTAGGATGACGTGCAGCTAACTTTAATGGAACACAAAGGTCTGCTTAGTGGGGCTAGACCTGCTCCTGTGGCCTGGACGAGCGAGGTTATGGACGGTCTACAGGCGAGGAAACAGATGTTTACATATTAAAGTAATGTTGTGTATATTTCTACTTTAGGTGGAACAAACATAAAGCAGCTCACAAACCTGCATTTTTGAATGGTTAGTGTCTTCTAGAGTCCCACGACCCCCCAAGACACTTTACAACACAATCATTCACACACACACACTCACATGCTGGTGGTGATGAGCGACGTTGTAGCCACAGCTGTCCTGGGGTGCACTGACAGAGGTGAGTCTGCCAAACACAGTCACCACCGGTGGCTCTGACCACCACCAGCAGGCAAGCTGGGTTAAGTCTTGCCCAAGGACACAGCGACAGACGGACCGGGGCTCGGACCTGCAACCTTCCGATTACGGGGCGCGCACTTAACTCCTGTGCCACCGTCGCCCCGTTTGAAACATTTAACGGTCAGAGCGAGGAGATAAATGAGACTTACTTCCTTCAGTGTGCGTCTGGGGGTTTTGGTAAAGGTGCTCGATGCGGCCTGTGTTGAAGGAGCTGGAACGCCTCAAAATCCCGTGAACCTGAGCAGGAAAGTGAAGACAGAACCAGCAGGAATTAAAAAAACTCGAGTCTGATACAGATTCCTTCAGATTCGGAACTTTTTACAAAGGTTAAACATGAATAGTATAATAGATGTAGCCGAAATTAAATCTGGACTCGTCTTCCTCTGATGGAGAGGAAACATCAGGTCAGTGTAAACATAACAAGTTGTCCTAAACGTGTGTTTTCATCACCCGAATCGTGGCTGAAACGGTCAATATTTTGCTTTTTAAAAGCTCTGATCTGTGAGCTTTGCTCCATATGCTGGGGGGGGGGGGGGGGTTGGGGGTACATTTGTGAGGAAGATCTGCTCAGAGAAGATAACAGGAGCCGGTCCGAGGGGAGTCCATCAGTGGGAGGACTCTGTGTCCTGACCTTATTTCCTTTATTCACTCTGCTCTTCCTGCCTGCCTCTGCTCTTCTCTTTATTCCCCCCACCCCATCTGGAATCCAGCCACTTCCTCTCTGCTGTCCCTGAGCAAGGCAGCAGAAGGAGAATATGTCAAGTAAAGAAAGTCAGTTCAAACCAGCGGCACCTTGATTCAACACAATTGAAACAGAAAAGTTCCATCCACTGTATAATATGTATTTATTGTTTTTAATGAATATTTATTTATATTATTGCATTCAATTGAGTCGTTCACTGCCAATGACGACTAAAGTCGTCATTTGCATTTGTTTACTGTGTGGGCGTCGGACGAGCCCCCGCACCGTGAGAACAAACATCTCAGCTCTAAAGCCCATCTTCATCCGCGTACGTCACACGTCACGTGATCAGGAAGCAGAACATCCATGTGTTAGGAGATCGTTTTGGGCCGCTGCTGTGAAGAAAGTGAGGCGTGAACCAGAAAAGTTTCTGCCGATCACAATTCAACAACGGATTATGAAAGAAGGCTCGAAACGCGCGGATTCTTCCTGATGTAAGAGGTGAGTCTCCTCTTTGTTTTGGTTGTTTTGGCGTCGACGTCATCCTAGCGCGCAACGTTCTGTGACTCTTAAAAAAAACAGTAAAAACGGTGAGAAACGCTGGCAGCGAAGGGCTTTAGCGATCAGGAAATGGCTGGCAGTGAATAAGTTAAGGCTGCAGAAGCGTACACCAACAAAATAAAAGTCTGTACGCAACACTCCCTTTTTGCTTCCTTCTGTGCTGCCATGTGGGTTTCTACTGTCTCCAGAAACAGTCCAAACAAGAGTAAAAACCATCCATCCGTTTTCTGTCAGAGGTCGTTTTAGGAACTGTGTGCCTAAAACGAGACATTTCAAAAAGTCTCTGTGATGTCACCATCAGGGAAATTGGTGTAGCACCCCCAAACCTGTCAATACTGGAGAAGCAGCAGCTCTACTCTGACCCCCTCCTGTATATCTGAGCTCCTTTACTCATTGCTGGGGGGCATGGCCAGAAAAGGCTCGTTTTCTTCAACTGACAGAGCCCTGAAACGGAAATAGAACGGAATAGAAAATTGTGATTAAAAAATGTTAAGAAAGAGAGAGAGTGACTAGGAAAGAGGGAAATCAGTGGATGCTGAGGATTGACAGAGAGATGTGATAATACTGATAGATTCTATAACTCCAAAACAATAAAGCAACTGCAGGGGGGGGGGGGGGGGCGATAGCTAGCTGGTCTAATGGTTACCTGCTTATAATTACCCGACTCTTAATGGTGACTAGTTACACATATTTCTTGACCCAGGAGGTGGGGGTTAAAAACTCCACACACAAGTGGTTTTATCGGGTGTGAGTCAGAGTATGAGCTGTTGAATAACGTCACGATCCCTCCGGCGTTCCCGCAGACGCCCGTGACTGGATGCGTCTTACTGACGGAATGCTGCTCTGTGGATTTTGGCATGGATCAGCATCTGCGTTCATTTTTAAGCGTCTGTGTATCCATCTAAGCTTTCAATAGTCAGAGTTCTGGTATTTTTTGAAGAGCTTATTGGGTTTTTTTCCCAACTCACCTCGTAGCCTTTTGCAAGCAGGAATTCAGCCAGGTAGGACCCATCCTGAAAAAACGCAAAACACACCTTTAAGTAAAAATTCATTAAGAGTCCAACAACGTTAAATGTTTTATTTATCCTATAAATAATTCACCAACAGGAGAAAATCTCTGTCTTAGTTGAACTTGCTGGTCATTTTTAAGTTATGCTGATGTAAAGGACTCATTTTCCCAGCCCTGAGCTGCCTCTGGATTCAGTTAAAACAGCTGATACGGTTTTAGAGGAGATACATTTGCATGAATAACAAAAGGTGACAAAGAAATCAGGTGTAAGCTTAAAATAAACCCAAGTTTGAATCTAAAACTGGTAGAAATGATGTCACTGAAAAGAGAAATAACATCAGAAATGATTATGAAAATAAACATCTGTAGTTGGCTCAAAAACCTCCGAAAACCTGTAAAACGGCCGAGAAAACGTCATGGGATCATGGAGACGAACACCCATGAATCTGAAACGTGTGTGTGTGTGTGTGTGTGTGTGTGTGTGTGTGTGTGTGTGTGTGTGTGTGTGTGTGTGTGTGTGTGTGTGTGTGTGTGTGTGTGAATCACTGCCAGTGAAGCCTTGTTTCCCCTCATCCATTTCTCCTCATCTTATTTTCCTGTTCAGAATTTCTGACCGCACCTTGTGAGACACTCTGGAAGATTCCAAGTTGCAATGACCCCCGCACACACGCACACACGCACACACGTTTCCCCTTTTAAATATTATTTTAGCTCTTCCAAGACTAAAGAAAAGCTGCAAACGGATTTTATGACTGAAAAGTGAAGTTCTGTGTTGAACCTGTATAAAGGTCCAGCCACTGAACCACATTTCTGGATTTCTTGGGGCAGAAGAAATGCTTCCTGTCATTTTCACCAAGGTTTGCTTTGAAGAATGAGTAAAGGATGACCTGTTGCTATAGAAACCCATTTCTAGACTTGACTTTAGAAAGAAACAAATTCATGTGTATGTCAAATGAATGTAATGCTCTCACATACCACCAGGGATACGCGGTGTGTTTCAGACCTTGTTCCAGAGCTCCATGGATACAAGCACAGTTCCCCAGCTCTGAATACACACTACGGTCAAACCCATTCCTACAGCAGGGTTAAGGCTCTCAATGATCTTCGACCTGTGGCTTTGACCTCTTTACCGATGAAGGCTATGGAGAGGATCCTGAAACATCACATTATCGGAGCCTTACACCCTCAGTTAGATCCACTTCAACTAAAGTTTATCTCTCACCAAATAGAATATTTACCAAGAAATCACAATGTAACCATAGAAACACTACTTGGTGTGTGTGTGTGTGTGTGTGTGTGTGTGTGTGTGTGTGTGTGTGTGTGTGTGTGTGTGTGTGTGTGTGTGTGTGTGTGTGTGTGTGTGTGTGTGTGTGTGTGTGCGTGCGTGCGTGCGTGCGTGCGTGTCTTCTCCATCCCCAGTGAGTCGTGGAGGATGGCTGCTTATACTGAGCCAGGATCCTCTGGTGGTTTCTTCCTGTTAAAAGGGAGTTTTCCTCTCCACTGTCGCTGCATGCTTGCTTAGTATGAGGATTGCTGTAAAGACTCTGGGGGTTTCTCAATGCCAAGAAACCTCGCCATGTCTTGGTCCCACCCCAGTTGCCTAGAGCAGTGGTTCCCATTCTGGGGGTCCCGACCCCCACAAGGGGGCGCCAAAGTCTCTCAGTGGGTCGCCAGGACCTCTCCACTTTAAGGGGTTAAAACTTCATTTATTACTTGTTTATAGCCTAACTTTTGCTCACATTTTTTTCATGAGTGAAGAGTTTACTGATATTAAGACAGGAAATAATTAGTACAGAAAGAGTAACACACTTTTAAGAACATTTTGCTCAGCTCACTGTTTTATTTTCAAGTGTCAAAAGTTCATTAAAGATGGGACTGGTTGATTAATCACAGCCTTTACAGTAAATAATCTAGTATAAACAGTAATATACACATTTAAGTACATTTTGCTCAGTGTATTTTTTATGTGTCAAACGTTTATTGAAAGGAATGATTGATTTATCAGTGTTTACAAGAAACAATGTGTTCAGAAAAGTAATACAAACTGTCAAGCACATTATGCTCTGTTTGGTTTTGTTAATGACTTTGTTCTGTACTGGAGCCTACTATTACTGTTATCTATTGAATCAAAGCATATTAAAATGTGCTTGAACAATTTTATCATTTCTTAATACTGTTTATACTGGAAGAGAGAATGGGAGGGGGTCGTCAAAAATGTTACTGGTAAAAAAGGGGTCCCTTGGGAAAAAGGTTGGGAACCACTGGCCTAGGAGATACTTTATCAGAAACCGCCCCTGTTCATGTTCTACCGAGGCGTGTGTTCTCCGTTTGTTAGCCATTTAGCTAGCTGAGCAAGGATACATGGGAGGTGTCTTGAAGCCTAGCCTTGGTCAAACATTTCCCAGAATACACCGCAGTATTTTCAAAAGGATGGCAAATCAGAAGCCGGCAGCTACTTCGGGGACAAATTTCAAGTTTAAATGTAAGTCAAGTAATTTAAAATGTTTTATTTAGACCCAAAGAAGTTATATATGGTTGGTTAGTTGCTTTTTAAAGTCCCATTAGTTGTCACACACACAGGTGTGTGTGCGAAATTTATTCTCCGCATTTGACCCATCCCCAGGGGGAGCGGTGAGCTGCAGACACGGCCGCGCTCGGGAACCATTTGGTGGTTTAACCCCCCAATCCAACCCCTTACTGCTGAGTGTCAAGCAGGGAGGCATTGGGTCCCCTTTTTTTTTTTTTTCAAAGTCTTTGGTATGACCCGACCAGGAATCGAACCCTGATCTCCCAGTCTCAGGGCAGACACTCTACCACTAGGCCACTGAGCTGGTTAGTTGCAGCTTCAGTGGCCTGACCTGTATTGGAATGTTTACTGTGTGAAGTGCCTTGGGACGACTCTTGTCGTGGTTTGGCGCTACATAATTAAACTTGAATTGAATTACATATTGTGCTTAAAACGGGTGAGATGGGCATCATCATGTTTTTGTTGTCCTTGTGCCAGGGATCCAACGTTCTACAGGAGACTGGGGAGCACCCAAACCAAGCCTGAAGAGCTGCAGCTCTGCCTCGAAACAAAAAGCTCTTGTCAGGCCCCATTACCCCATAAACCCCGGCCTCAACTCACCGTTTCCTGTTATGGGCAACTGGGCGCTCGGTGGAAGAGGCAAGGCACACACACACACACACACACACACACACACACACCTGTCAAACCTGTAACCACACCATAAACTCCCCAAAGACTCATTTAAGTCTGTGACACAAAATAATCTTTACTGTAGAGAAACAGACCAAGGAGCTTAAAGCAGCTGAACTTTAGGGGAATAACCTCAAACATGAGTGCTGTGTTACAAAAACTAAACAACTCTCTAATACTGAAGAGAAGTTTGTGATTAATGTAACCAAAGAAAAATCTAACTTTGGAAAAATACAAGCCTGAATTGTGAAAAATCATACTTAATTCTGGAGAAACTGCTATTGTGGCGAGAGGTTCTGGTCCGAATGGATCTGAGCCTCCTGCCAGATGGGAGCGAGTCAAAGAGACTGTGTCCAAGATGACACGGGTCAGCTGTGATCCGACCTGCACACCTCAGTCCTGGAGGTGCAAATCACAGCAGAAAGAAAACAGAACCGGAACATTTCTCACCCATTGAGCTCGCCTTCAAAATAAAATGTTAATCCTATAGTTCACTATTCAAACCCTTACAATACGTTTGAGGTAATTTGGCCATTCCGGCTATCAGTAGATGTTTCCCATTACACAGGGGAGGGAAGGGTTTGGCTCCTCTCTCCAGCTCCGCACGAGCAGGATGGAAAAACAGAACTTCGTCGTCGTTGAATGTCCCCAAATAATTAAAAACCAGGATTCCAAATGCTAAGTTTAGAGCATCACATTTACCCAGAGGCTCTCAGATTGAGCAAACTTGTGAGAATACACGTAATAACCGCTTAGAGATTGTGCAACATGTCGCTAGCATAGCGGCTAATCGCTAGCATAGCAGTTTGACCAGTTATATCAATATAAAGATATATAAGTCACCTTGTATCTTGTTTAAAAATTATATCGATATTTTCAAAATATCGATATATCGCACAGCCCCAACTGTGATGTATAACTGCCTCATCGACTGTGCTGGCAGGTGTCTGCTAGACATTTTTTATGATGGAGGTGATAGTGGGCTCCCACTTGAGGTCCTGGGTGATGGTGGTACCCAGGAAGCAACATGAGTCCACCATCGTGATGGGAGTGTCAGACAGGGTAATGGGGGAGTGGGGCTGTGTGCTTCCTAAAGTCCACAACATCTGCTTCTGGGTGTTTAGCACCAATGTGGTGTTCATCAACACCATCATCATCATCATCATCACCATCACCACCATCACCACCATTATCATCACCGCAATAATCATCATTCACTATCACCACCACCATCATCATAATCACCATCATCATCATCA
>NC_091748.1:77455669-77475669 GCF_043380555.1 Nothobranchius furzeri
CAACAGCAACAACAGGGTGGATAACTGCACCGTCCTGCAGGAATTCTGCAGAATCCTGATGGGAACTCGCTCATTATTAGGCGTGTTAAACCAGCTACATTTGACTGGATGGTAGTCCTGGAAGAGTGGAGTGTAGAGGAAGCTGAATTCTAGACCAACATTTGCTTACAGAGACTAATGAATATATATATGCATATATATATATTCATATATATATGCATATATATATATATATATATTCATATATATATATATATATATTCATATATATATATACATATATATATATATATATATATATATATATATATATTCATATATATATATATATATATATATATATATATATATATATATTCATATATATATATATGTACCCTAAAATTATTTGTGATAATTTTCTAACATAAAAGCGTCCTGAAATTGTAAACTCTGACATTTCTGTATTGTTTAATCATTTTTAATTTAATCATCAAGAGACTTCATTTTATAATAAAACTATTGCTTCTAAGCTTCCATATAATCGATTTGTTTTTATTTTAATGGTTTTAGAATTTGCTCGTTCAGCTTTAAAGGATATTTTATCTCAGTACATTTTGCTCTGGGTTTTGGTGCCCCCTGGCGGCCAGAGCTGACCTATGTGAACTCTAATTTCACACAAACTACTACAAATGATTGTGTTTAAAGCTGCTTTAGGGAGTAATTTATGTTCTTAGCTTGTTAGAAATGTTTCTCTGAGCTTACTGGAACTTTTAATTTTTCTTTGCACCTGAGAGGAACGATAAAACGTCAGAATTATACTTTTCAAACTAGAGTTTGGCTTCTTTCAACATCACATCCAGTGAGAACTATTACGTGCTGTCTAACAGGGAGATATGGATGTAAAAACCTAATCAGATAAAAATGGTTTTGGTAAGTAGAGCAGGTAAAGATTCCTCATGTGTAACAAAATATTAGGTACATTAAAAAACTGACACAAAAAGCTTTGTTTCTTGTTTAGATGCCTAATAAAATTGTTGCTCGCTGTGCACGTCGTTTTACTGGTTAACAGCATTTACCCTGAAGGTCTCAGGCCTCTAAAACCAGCTGATGAGTGCAGCGGCTCATCCTACCAAAACAATAAAACCATTAGGTCTTTATCTTGGCCCAGCGCTTCATGTGGTAAGGAAAAAGACCCAGTACGTGGAGGGGTTACGGTACCAGCCACTCAAAGCACTCGTGATTGGGCCTCAGATATAAAATTGTGATATTTCAGAGTATTCTGATGAAAAAGTAGAATATTATTTTTATTTTCATTCATTATTTTGGGGCAGTAACACTAGGGCCCTATGAATTTTTATGTGTTTTTGCATTTCTATCATCTCTATAATTATAAACCTTAAAGAGTGTAATAATATAGTTAATATTAATAATAAATAATAATTCAACATATCAGTAACTACAGCAAAAAAATTCTATTCAACTCAGTTTATTTATACAGCACCAAATCACGACATGAGTCATCTAAAGGCACTACAGGTACAGGTCAGGTCATTAAGCCAATCAGTAACAAGTTTCCTTTATAAGGAACCCAGCAGGTTGCATCGAGTCACTGACTAGTGTCAGAGTCTTTACAGCAATCCTCATACTAAGCAAGCATGCAGCGACTGTGGAGAGGAAAACTCCCTTTATAACAGGAAGAAACCTCCAGAGGATCAAGCCCCAAATCTAATTTTGACTTTATTTTTGGACTAAAAAATCCCCACTAAAGACTGAGAGCAAACACTGGGATGATTCAGGTCTGTGCTTCTTATTTAAAACGTGTCAGTGAAGTTGTTCTGGAAAGAAAATGAATGACAGCAAAATAATGTTATAGCTCTGCATGGGAATAATCTACAGACTGGGATCATTATCATAAAAATGGCATGAATGAATAACAGAGGCTGATGCCCTCTGGATTACTGAAGAGAAATAACATTAATAAATTACTTATTTAATATAGTATGTGGAATTTAATAGTTATTCATTTTAGTCCTCAAGTATTTTTATACCCTCCCATTGAAGGAAAAAGAACAGCGGTCACTGACTGATGTTTATATGGACAAAAGTAAAATCTACAAGCTGTGCTTCAACAGTAGGGCTGCACAATATATAGAAAAATTATCGTCATCGCGATAACAGGACGTGCGATAGGCCCATCGCAAAGCACGTCAAAAACAGCGATAAATGTTTGGTTCAAACATTTCCATCCGTGTCATACATCAACTTTTTGTAAACCAGCTCTGTTTTTTACGCGGAAGTATTATTTGACCAATCAAATGTAGCTAACCCTATGCGGCCAATCAGATGGGTCCGTTCACGTAATACGCCCACCCCCTACGTAGACCCTTAGGATGGGTGGAATGCAACACCCGAACTGAGTTAGCGGCGCCGTTCCCTTGTTCGTCATGCTGGCTCAGATTAACGAAAGCACTTTGTGCTGAGGTTTCTGGAATCAGCGCTGCTTTCAAACGTGAACGTGACTCCGCTCGGTGTCGTTAAGCAGCTGATAATAACCGGGCTGACTCCGACACGTGCTGGTGAACAAACCCACCGTTAGCCCCAGGCTCCGGTTAGCTTCCAGCTAAAAGGCTACAGCACTCTCCTCCCAGTCCCACCCTGAGCTGCTAAAGAGGGCCTGGAAAAGTTCCCCCACACATCAAAGTGATTTTTCATTAATGAGCTTTTATAACCTTGTTAATCAGGATAGTTGATTTGCTGCTGCACATAAACTGTCAGTCAGAAGCTCTGCTAGCCGGTTATCTTAGAGGAGCTAGTTCAATTTGTTAGCTTGTTATCAGAATCTTAGTTGCAGTTTCATCATCTGAGCTGCTTTTTAAGATCTAGGTAAACTTGACAGAAAATCTTAATATTCTCCTAGTTTGGCCCAGCACAGTTCACTTCCCAATTACAGCAACAGCCTTATATCACAACCACATAAGTGGAGAAAATGTTCAGTAGCAATGAGAGAATTTGCTGTTACATTTAAGTGATTTTAACTATTATTTAACATTTAAACTTATTTTCTGATATTTTTATTTATTCAGAAAACCCTGGTAAGGGATGTTTTTCTGTATTTGGAGCATCAGAAAAAGTTTTATGGTGGAGGTGATGTTTTAAAGTCACTGAGAAACTGCATGCTTGCAGTTTGTTGTTGTGCTGCTAATACAGTAGCAGGTGCGGCTGCTAATACAGTAGCGGGTGCGGCTGCTAATGCAGTAGCGGGTGCAGCTGCTAATACAGTAGCGGGTACAGCTGCCAATACAGTAGCGGGTGCAGCTGCCAATACAGTAGCGGGTGCAGCTGCTAATACAGTAGCAGGTGCAGCTGCTAATACAGTAGCGGGTACAGCTGCTAATACAGCAGCGGGTGCAGCTGCTAATACAGTAGCGGGTACAGCTGCTAATACAGTAGCGGGTACAGCTGCTAATACAGCAGCGGGTGCAGCTGCTAATACAGCAGCGGGTACAGCTGCTAATACAGCAGCGGGTACAGCTGCTAATACAGTAGCGGGTGCACCTGCTAATACAGTAGCGGGTGCAGCTGCTAATACAGTAGCGGGTACAGCTGCTAATACAGTAGCGGGTGCAGCTGCTAATACAGTAGCGGGTGCACCTGCTAATACAGTAGCGGGTGCACCTGCTAATACAGTAGCGGGTGCAGCTGCTAATACAGTAGCGGGTGCAGCTGCTAATACAGTAGCGGGTGCAGCTGCTGCTAATGCAGTAGCGGGTGCAGCTGCTGCTAATGCAGTAGCGGGTGCAGCTGCTGCTAATGCAGTAGCGGGTGCAGCTGCTAATACAGTAGCGGGTGCAGCTGCTAATACAGTAGCGGGTGCAGCTGCTAATACAGTAGCGGGTGCAGCTGCTAATACAGTAGCGGGTACAGCTGCTAATACAGTAGCGGGTGCAGCTGCTAATACAGTAGCGGGTGCAGCTGCTAATACAGTAGCAGGTGCAGCTGCTAATACAGTAGCGGGTGCAGCTGCTAATACAGTAGCGGGTGCAGCTGCTAATACAGTAGCGGGTGCAGCTGCTAATACAGTAGCGGGTGCAGCTGCTAATACAGTAGCAGGTGCAGCTGCATATTTTTGCAATAAAAATGTTATGTTGTAATAGGGCTGGGCGATATGGACCAAAACTTATATCTCGATATCTTTAAGCTGAATTCCGATATACGATATATATCTCGATATTTTTCCTCCTGTAAACTGTTGACAAGTTAACTCACTTCAAGCTCTTGAGAAATTATATACATAAATCAGTAGGTTAAATGCATAAAAATGTATTGATTCTTGTCAAACTTTAACCGTAGTGCCTATTCTCTACCAGTCTGAGCTTTAGTAACACAGGTACAGCTGTCTGCTAACACACACACACACACACGCACGCACGTACGCACGCACACACACACACACACACACGCACATGCACACAGTTGAGAGCCAGAGGTGTATCAAATGTCCCACAGGCACTTTTTAATTATATATTTATAATTAATGTAAAATTATTTTTAATTTCATCTAGAGGTGGCCCATATTGTATAGGTCTTGTCCAGAGAAAAAAAAATCCATCATGTTAAGCTAAATGTACGATGATGTAATTGCATCTACTGGAGATCACATGGGTCATGCACCATGGAGTTATTAGTTATTAGAAAAACTAGTTATTAACTAGTTGCTAGTTATTAGTTAGCAGTGTTGGCTCATATCAGCGATTATACTGTAATGATTCAGTCTCTGGTTGCTCTTTTATGAGTGTTATTTTCGGGCTACTGTCGCCATAACTCACACCTTACAAACTCAACTTTTTCATCAGAATCACTCGTAACGGAGTATTTACTAGCATAGCAAACCAGAGCGGAAAAAACGGAACCGGAACAACATTTCTCACCCGTTGAGTTCGCCTTCAAAATAAAACGGTAACCCTATAGAGCTCCGGGAGCTGACGTCACTTCTCCCGGCATGCAACAGTTCAAATCGAAACAGCGCCATTTGGCAGGCAGAAGCCGGCAGCTGGACTATTTGTTATTGTCAGAAAACTCAATCAAACGGGAAATATGGTAGATTCCTGTTGTGCCCCAGGATGCAGAACAGACGCGGACGACATAAGGAATGAGCCATCTACAGGATTCCCCAAGATCCGGAGCGCCGCAAACGTTGGATCATTGTAATAAAACGCGCTAGTGACCGGGCGAAAATGAAACTGTGGGACCCCGAGAGTAAAGGTTTTCGCTTATGCAGCGACCGCTTCATATCAGGTACTTAAACCAACGTTTCCTCAACTGTGTATGGTATTTATTTTAAATGCTTTTATTAAGATTCTTAGTGGGCTTCCTAAACTTATTTTGGTGTGGCTTTTTCTGTCTTATTACTCATAGCAGCAAGTAAACGTCACGTAAAACGTTGCCTCGTGAGTTCTGCGTGCTGCCGTTTACGTGTTTTATGATCACAGCAATTAACCGGCTAAGCTGTATTTAATTTTTAAGCAATGGTTGATCAATTGTCAGATCACACATAAAAAGCACTTTGGATTGCTATTATCCGTCTCACCGAGACTACTTACGTGTAAATCTGTTATTTGTCCGTCCATCCATCCATTTTCATCCGCGTATCCGGAGTCGGGTTGCAGGGGCAGTAGCGTGACTTCCCTCTCCCCAGCTGCCGGAGCCAGCTCCTCCGGGTAAATCCCAAGGGGTTCCCCGGTCAGGTCCGGTGTTGTGCCGGTAAGAAGTCCGCTCCGACAGCTTCTGGCGTCGGAGCGGGCAGTAGAGTCGAGAGTCCCAGACCTCTCCCCAGCTCCTCCGGCCGGGGGAATCCCAAGGGGTTCCCCGGCCAGGTCCGGTAAGAAGTCTGCTCCGACAGCTTCTGGCGTTTTTAAAAAGTATCCCAGGGGCACGGTAAGGGTCGGAGATGTTTAGTCTATTTAATTTCTGACTATATAAAACGATTTCTTCTGTTTTAAAGTGTGAAGTAAACTCCGACGAAGTAAAATCCAAGCGGATCCCGTTCATGTTCATGGTTACATCCGTGTTTGTTTACCTTTTTTGCATGCCAAAATGGCGTCCACTAACTGAGAGTCACGTGGGGTCCGGAGCTCTATAGTTTACTAGTCAAACCCTTACAATATGTCTCAGTTCATTTGGCCACTCCGGCTTTCCGTAGCCATTTCCTCATTACACAGGGGAGGGAGGGGTTTGGCTCGTCTCTCCGCATAAGCAGGATGGAAAACAGAACTACGTTGGCATTGAACGTCCCCAAATAATTAAAAACCAGTAGGCCAAATGCAAAGTTTAGAGCAGCACATTTACCCAGAGGCTCTCAGACTGAGCAAACTTGTGAGAATACACGTAATAGCCGCTTAGAAACGGAGCAACATGTCGCTAGCATAGCGGCTAATCGCTAGCATAGCAGTTTGGCCAGTTATATCAATATAAAGATATAAAGTCATCTTATATCTTGTTTAAAAATTATACCGATATTTAAAAAATATCGATATATCGCCCAGCCCTATGTTGTAATGGAATTCATGCATTAGTTTTTGTTTGCTTTGAACCCAGAGCAGACGTCACACGCCAGACGACATCAACACTGCATACTTTAGTATTTGTTCATTTATCGTGAGTAATATCGATATCGCAATATTAAGCACTGTTATCAAATATCGCAGGTTTTCCTAATATCGTGCAGCCCTAGTTCAAATATATTTCTAGCTTTAGTTCTGTATTTTATTGAATAATTTTTTTTACAGTTTTCATTTTCTAGTATTTACCACTTGAGTATGTTTTATAAAATCTGATGTTTTTTAGGGTTGTCACGGTAACCGGTGTAGCGGTAAACCCCGGTAAAAAAAAGTTGATAATAATAATAACCGTCTTGTTTTTTTTAAAATAAAGTATCTCGGTGGATTACCGTGGCTGCGGTGTACGCGCGGTGACCCTTACCAGCCACCGTATCATCTGCTGAAGTTGCCGGCGGCACATGCGCACTTTGTTGTTTACAACCAAAACTTTCTTGAAGCTAAAGCTGAAATAATGGTCAAAGGAGGAGACGGCAGCGCACAGGACATTTATTATCCCTCAAACAAGACAAAGTGGGAAGTACGGGCATCTTTTGGATATTTGAAGAATGCCGAGGGACAGTTGATAGAAGACGGCTGTCCTGTTTGCAGCACGTGCAGAAAAAGTGTCTGTGAAAGGCAGCAACGCTTCAAATCTCATGACACATCTGCGTGACCATCACCCACAACTCTACAGTCAACGCAAGGCAAGCTAACGTTAGCGTTTTAGCTAAAATGTGTGATCCGAGGATTTGGGTTGAGGGAGAATGCAACGAGTCGCTATATAAAGCAGCCGCAGCGCCGCTCCCTGCAAATAAACCGTGTCGCGGACACCGCCATGTTGAAATGACGCTATGCATTACGGGGCTCCCAGGGGCAGATAAGAGTTGGTCTCTCTCCGAGAATAATTATGAATTTAACAACGATTACTGCCTGATGACATTTTCCCACATCTGCAAAGCTCACTGGAAGGACACAAACCGAGGACAATACTTTCCTGATATAGGGTTTATTACTCAAGTAAGGGTAAAAAAGTATCTGATTAGAAGGCTACTTGAGTACTGAGTATCATCTGATGTAATATTTTTAAAATGATGACATCAAACAGACAAAAAATAAGAAGTTATGGGCAAATATTGGTATTTTAAAGACTAAAGGGGAAGAAAAATGTAAACAAACAACATAATTACAAAATAACACATTTTAGGCAAAACTTTAGCCACAAACCGAGGACAAATTTTCCTGACATACAGGGTTTATTTAGTTGTCTGGAAATGTAGCACGTTTAAAAGAATACCGCGATAATACCGAAAACCGTGACAATTTTGGTCGCAATAACTGTGAGGTTAAATTTTCACACCATGACAACTTTCATGTATTTATAATTTTAGAGATTCTTCTGATGAAGAGCCATCCACCATCACTAGCAACAGGCAATATCAGAGACAGGAGACTGATGGAGATGCTCCACATCTCTGGACTCCTGGACAACAAAGTCAGACCCAGGTACCGTCGACCCACGACACCCAGATTTATCCCCAGAAGAACCCCTGGCTATCAGCTGCCTCTCACCACCAGCTCCACAACAAATCAGCAACAACTAGCAGCAGGAGACCATGAAACATCAACAATTTCAGGAGCAGCACTGTGCACAGGATGAAAACCCTCCAGTAACCTCCACTCAAGGTCGCATCCCTGCCCCCTGGACCAGTGGAGAAGGAATAGACAAAGCACAGAGGGCAGGTCGGGTGAAACAGGTACACTCTGTGCAAAAAATATTAAATAAAATAAACACTCCCTGGATGTGCAAAGAGTGCAAGAAATTGTTTAGTCTGCAGCAGGACAAGAACTGCTCTGCAGAACACCACAACAGCTAAAAACACCTGAACACTGAGAGACATTATCTACGGAAACTCAAACACTGAAAGTTGTACATGTAAATAAATCAATAAAAGGTTGTAATACATGTTACGCTTGATTTCTGCTATTTCAGATTTTTTTCATATACATTTACATTTTCTATTCAGAAATTTCTGAAGAAAAATCAAATGCTTTTTTAACTACAGTTACTGCTTTGGTTTTAAATCCCAATTATAAACCACACACCAGCTTTAAATGTTAACAGCCCAACAAAACCAGAGTTATCCTAAAATAATTCAATCTCAGACCATCAGATTGTGATCTTGACCACTTGTCTTGATACAGGAACCTTTAATCAATTGCTGTCGTACTTGTTCACATGCACCAGCTCCTTTATTATGGGATGTGTGATGTGAACACCCCTCCCAGGGTGGAGGTCTGCACTCTGACTGCTTTCTAGTTTTTATTAGTTAGTTATATTTCTTGAGTGAGTGTTAAATTTTAACACTGTACCATGTTTGCTTGCAGTTTGTGACAATTCATGGTGTGTTTATAGATCATCAATTGCAGTTTTTCAAAATAGGGGGGCCAAGAACAATATCTTGCATAGGGCCCCCACAATGCTAGAAACGGCCCTGTCCAGAAGCAACGAGTCTCCTTTGACCCCGACAGACTTGTTTTCCGCCTGTGAATCAGCTTGAGCACAGCCTCCAGGGCGAACAGCAGCGGTGTTCAGTAACACGGCGTGTTTCCTGGTTGAGTAAATACCTCTGCTTTATCTCCTAATCACACACCCGAGGTGCGGGTCGGAAACGCCACTTAAACTTGACTTTTGTGACTCAGCACCTGAACTAGAACTCTGTGACACCGGCAGAGGCGCCTTTTTTAAACAAAGCTTAGTTTTTATAGGATCAAAAGTAACAAAAGCACAAAAATAAAGGATAATTTATGCAGCGTTTACTTTGCATACACATATTTACTGTCCTGTATCGTACCTGCCCGGTGATGCCGGTGATGACAGCAACGTTCCTCTTCTTTTCACCGTTTAACGGTGAGCGGGCGTTGGCGGCTTCGGAGCTCTGAGCCATCTCTTTGCGGTTAATAGTTTACGGTCTGCGGCGACAAAAAAAGCCAGTCGGAACCGAGTGCCCAGAACCTGAGTACCAAAAGAAATCCTCAGCATCCGTACACCATACACAGCTGCTCAGAGTGCAACGTAGGAGGAAGCGCGGTGTCGCCAGCCAATAGGAAGCGGGGAGAGGACCGTTTTTGTTGTAGGAGGCGGGGCTTAATAGGAGTGGTGGTGATTGCGGCAGCGCCCTCTCTAGATCAGGAGAGGAACTGTCCGGAGTCACGTAACACAAATGTTTGGTTTTAATTGTTAAAATTGTTTTAATTAGATAATTAAACTAAACGTCGTGAACACAATAAGCATTAAACTCTAGAGAATTATAGGGAATGGACAATCTGCTGAGATAAAACTGTGGCTGGTGGTAAAAGGTTAGAGAACCAATAAAGATGAAGATAATTAACAGTAAAATACATTCAACAACACTTATTTTCGAACAAAAAATAGAAGAAACGAACCCACATGTTTTTCTGCTTTTATTACTTTTATTACTTAGTACTTAGTTCTTGTATTATTGTATGGAGTTTATTTTATCTCATTACGATTGAACTTATTGTATTTTAGTGTTTTCTCCCTCTGCTGCATAACTTTTACCTTACTTTTACTTGGCTGTACACGAAACAAATTTCCCACTTGTGGGACTAATAAAGGTTATCTTATCTTATCTTATTCAGTTACATCCTTT
Organism: Nothobranchius furzeri; assembly: GCF_043380555.1. Taxonomy (NCBI): domain Eukaryota; kingdom Metazoa; phylum Chordata; class Actinopteri; order Cyprinodontiformes; family Nothobranchiidae; genus Nothobranchius; species Nothobranchius furzeri. The sequence continues at coordinate 77,465,919 of NC_091748.1, forward strand.
TTTGCCAGAAAGACCAACAATAGAGCAGTCTGTGAACACTGTTGGGAGCTTTTAGTCATATGTTTAATAATATAGTAATTACAATAGTCATATATGGCAAAATTCTCCCAAATCACTTCCTTAAAATAAGTCTGATTAACCTTTTACAGATTTAGACCACAGCCAATTATGGAGATCTTTCAAAATAAAAGCGTTAGAAACTTTTTTTTATTCTGTTAATACTATTTGTTCATCATTAAAATGTTAAGTTAACATTGGCGTTGTTAGCAGCATGGTTATTGTTATTGAAAATACAATCTGTTTGATTAAGATACAATCATAAATCATTCAAACAAAAAATTAAACACCTGACTCGTGATGATGTTGCCCATAATGTAAGGTTTTCTTTCGTTTTTTGCCTTTTAATGCATAGATTTGTTGTTTTACTGTTCAATTAATATTTTTATGAAACAGTTTTTCATTAAATGTTCCTTTTATTTCCAAACTTATTAGGCTGATTTATTTCTACTTCAGTTTGGCAGCAATAGTGACTTACTTTAGTTCATGGTATCTCCAAAAGTAAAAAAACGTTTTGAATATTTTATATGGAGCTATCTTTAATGTGCCAAAGATGCAGACAAAACTTTTTTTTTCATTTCAACATCGCTGAGAAAACCTGAGTTGATTATTAGAAACAATGATGAAGTCATCTTGTATCGCTGTAGTATTGCTGTTAAACAAGGTGGTTCAGAACGCCTGTGCTCGGCTTCTGACCAAGTCCTCCAAACACACCCACATCACCCCGCTTCTCCTCCAGCTTCACTGGCTGCCAGTCAACTTCAGGGTTCATTTCAAGATTCTGGTTCTGGTCTATAGGGCCTTACATGGACAAGCACCATCCTACATTGGTGATCTTCTTAGTCCCTACACCCCCAGCAGGTCCCCGAGGTCCAGTAATCAAAGCCTACTGGTGTCATGGTCTGTGCTGAGTTAACCTCTGTGTTGTGCTGAGTGGGTGTGTCCGGAGAGGAGCTGCCGTTGATCTGCTCATCAGTGGTCAGGGGATTTAAGGAGCGTCGGGATTACTCATCACTGCCGGATGATTACTCAGTATTGGATAGTACTCTTGCCAGCTCCTTGCCTGTATCTAAGTTCGTTTTTATCTCCTGTGTACCTCGCCTCCCTGTACTTACCTGTCCTGTTCCCTCCGACCTCCTCAGGAACTTCTCTTCCCCGAGCCAACCTTCATCATCAGGAAATAGACTCATTGGATTCTAACCCTACCTGCCAGCCCCGTCGCTCACCCCTGACCGCCTGCTCTCCAACCCCCACCTGCCAACCTGGACATCTCGGACTCTGGTGCTCAGCTCCCACCCATTACCTCGGACCCTCACTCGACCCGCTCAGCCAGCCATGATTTACCCTCCTCTCAAAGCCTTCTCCAACAACCAGGAAACGGTAAGCCAAATCTCATAACCCTTTAAGCGGCCGACTTTTTAAATTGTGTACATGTTTAAATATATCGTCTCGTCTCGTCTTCCTCCGCTTATCCGGGTCCGGGTCGCGGGGGCAGCATCCCAACTAGGGAGCTCCAGGCCGTCCTCTCCCCAGCCTTGTCCACCAGCTCCTCCGGCAGGACCCCAAGGCGTTTCCGGACCAGATTGGAGATGTAACCTCTCCAACGTGTCCTGGGTCGACCCGGGGGCCTTCTGCCGGCAGGACATGCCCGAAACACCTCCCCGGGGAGGCGTCCAGGAGGCATCCTGACCAGATGCCCAAACCACCTCAACTGGCTCCTTTCGATCCGGAGGAGCAGCGGTTCTACTCCGAGTCCCTCCCGAATGTCCGAGCTCCTCACCCTATCTCTAAGGCTGAGCCCGGCCACCCTACGGAGGAAACTCATTTCGGCCTTGAACCGTCACCTTATCGTGGTGGAGGAGTTTGAGTGCCCTAATGATCCTAGGAGCTATGTTGTCTGGGGCACTTAGTGCCCCTGGTAGGGTCTCCCATGACAAATTGGTCTTAGGTGAAGGGTGAGACAAAGAACGGTTCGAAGGATCTTTCATGGCGGTTAAAACGAAGAGTCGGAGTACCCGGCCCGGAGGGTTACCGGGGTCCCACCCTGGAGCCAGGCCTGGGGTTGGGGCCCGTGAGCGAGCGCCTGGTGGCCGGGCTTTCGCCCATGGGGCCCGGCCGGGCCCAGCCCGAACCGGATACATGGGCTCGTCCAACTGTGGACCCACCACCCGCAGGAGGAACATGAAGGGTCCGGTGCAATGCGAATCGGGTGGCAGACCAAGGCGGGAGCCTTGGCGGTCCAATCCCCGGACAAGAAAACTAGTTTTTGGGACATGGAACGTCACCTCGCTGGCGGGGAAGGAGCCGGAGCTTGTGGCAGAGGTTGAGCGGTACCGGCTAGATATAGTCGGACTCACCTCGACACATTGCATTGGCTCTGGAACCCGAGACCTGTTTAAATATATGTTTAAATTAAATATATAAGTGAGTTACTACCCGCTAGCCACCGAAGCTGCAACCACTAAGCAACTAACCAACCATAGATAACTTCTTTGGATCTTAAAAAAACATTTTAAATTAGCTGACTTACTTTTAAACTTGAAAATTGTCCCCGAAGTAGCTGCCGGCTTCTGGGTATTTTTTGACCAAGGCTAGGCTACAAGACACCTCCCGTGTATCCTCGCTTAGCTAGCTAAACGGCTAACAAACGGAGAACACACGCCTCAGTAGAACATGAACATTAGAACACGTCTTGGCAGCTCCCGATGACGTATCTCCTAGGCAACCGGGGCGGGGCCAAGACATCATGGCGAGGTTCCTTGACAATGAGAAACACCCATAGTTCTATTGTTGCTGCTACAACCTCCGCTCACTAGATGTCGCTGTGGTGTCCGTGTTTCATATTCCACCTTTAAACAAATCAAACACTCATTCTTTCTTATGTGCATCTTTTATTAATATGCTCTACAATTATTTAAATTTCATGTTTTCACAAAAAACTTGAAAAAAAAATCATATAAATTCTGACGAAGAAATGTTTAAAACACAAAGCTTTTTCATTCAAAGTGAAACAGCCCAGAACTAAAAATTATGTTCTAACTCTATGTTCCTTCAGGGGAACGACACATCAGAGCAGTGATGGGCGTCGTCTTCGCTCCTCAAACCAAACGTTGTTGAGAACAAATGCAAAATCCCGTTTGAGTCTGAAAAAAAAGCTTTCAAGTACAGTCTGGTGTTGAGCCAGTGGATAAAGGAACACTCCAATCATAAGCGCGAGTCATTCGTAGGTAGTGTGTGTTGTTAGTTATGCCTTCACGGAAGGTGAGAAGGATGCTCCAAACTGCAAAACCAAACAAACATGGACGCAAACAGAAGGTGATGACGCTCTGCAGAGTAAAAGGTCTCAACGTGGAGAAAGAGCAGCTATGTACAAAATAAATTAGTGGTGTGGGGATTACGTTTGACACAAATAACTGTATTATAAGACTCATAAATTAAAATAAATGCTTTAAAACAGACTTAACCAAAACAAATGATCAAATGAAAATCGTCCTGCCTAGATTGTTGAATTTTGGACAAAGTGGCAAAAACAGAGCAGAGCAAAAAAAAAAAAAAAACACCTGGACATGTATTTGTTTGATGACAGTTTGATGATTTCAGTTTTGCCAGCAGCAAATTTGATATTTACTAAAGTGACTCAGGGTTTACAGTATCTGACACGATCCTCACAGGTTCAGGTGAATGCCAGCGTCAGACCTACGTGATGCGACGATAGAGATGTGAGGCTGTGAGCAATAATCTGTCAACAAGCAGAATTGGTCCAGAGTTGGGCTCCGGGGCCCTGCGATGTCACAAGGAGATCCGAGAGCCGCGGCGTTTCTAAAAGAGAAAAAATACACAAAAATCCAAATCGTCTCACGAGCTCAGCGACGCACAAGCTGACAGGAAGTGAACCTCACCTGTTTAGCTCTCTGGCTGAGGAGCACGGGTGGAGTGGCACTTCTTCTTCTGCACAGAAAAATGTTTTTACAGAGACTTTGAGAACATTCTTTAAACAGATTTCTAAAAAAAACTGAACTTATAAAATTAAAAGATGCAGGAAAAATAAATACTTTTTCTAGCGCTGAAAAAACAACTAAATGGACCAATACATAAACAAAAATACCCCGTTTGTGATGGCAAAAGGAGATCTGAGGCACTCGGGAGATACAGAAATAAAAAGCCTTTCTCAGTACATGGCTTAAATAGTTAAAAACATAAATGCCGACGCGTTTCAGCCCACAGGGCCTTCGTCAGGGCTCAAAATGATTGTAGGTTCTCTCACTTTCATGTTAAGAAGGCTAATCAGTGACACCTGCTGAAGTTGGGCAGGTAGACAGCATCATGATTGGATGACCAGTATAACACAAAAAACGTAACATCTAAACAATCCTATTGTACGGATGAATACTTACAAATATTAGATTACACTGAGAGAATTTCAGAAAAAATTCTAAGTAAATATGGTACAAAAATGGTAAGAAAACTTAAAATTACAAATAAGGAGCAAAATTCTCCATTAAGACCAGGGAAATTAGTAGCTTTTAGTGTATAAATCCAAAATGATTCTCCGTGCAAGAGTTTTTAAGCCTATCTCCTCCTCTAATTGAATGTTTTATATGTTCAGTCCCTGTGATTTTAAGAGTTACAGCTTCCATGATTTGTGTCTTTATAATGCACTGCCATAGGATATAAAGTGAGAGAACCTACAAACATTTTGAGCCCTGACGAAGGCCCTGTGGGCTGAAAAGTGTCGGCATTTATGTTTTTAACTATTTAAGCCATGTACTAATAAAGGCTTTTTATTTTTGTATCTCCTGAGTGCCTCAGATCTCCTTTTGCCAGCATTTATGTGGATCCCTTGGCTGAAGAGCACCAGAGAAAATTTCTTACACCCCTGCAGCACTTCCAGCATTTTTTCTATTTTCGTTACTTAAAGGGACTTTACGGACTTTTGAATTTTTATGCTCACGATCGCCCCCTCAGGCCAAAAGCGTAACAGCAGCTTCAATAGTAGGCTCGTGCACGAGGCGCGCATGCTGTACGTGCACACTCCTTAACGAAAATAACAGCCGAGACAGTCCCTTGTGTGTGTGTGTGTGTGTGTGTGTGTGTGTGTGTGTGTGTGTGGCCCGCAGGACAGAGGACAGGAGAACACGCAGCTAATTAATTAAATAATTTGGTTCTGTACCTTTCTCTTCAGCACAGCCGACAAAGGTTTATGATGGGTCAGTCCTCCTGCATGCTCAGATCATTCCCTTCCCTTGCTTGAAAAATTGTTCCAAAATGAAAGTTGAACCCACATCTTTTTTATCTGTGAATTCAATGCCGTTCGGCGAGTCTCAAATAAAAAAAAATCTTTCTTTTTCTTGTAGTAGCTTCAGTATTTTTTTCATGTTTTTCTTAATGTTTTCTGTTGGGTCATTTTTAAGTATTTTGTATGTATTTTTGTCCTCTAACATCTGTTTCATCTGTTGTTTATATTTTTCTCTGTCCATAACTACTGTAGTTCTTCCTCTGTCTGCCGGTAGAATAATTATCTGTTCATTTTTGGATAAAGCTGTCATGGCTGATTGTTCTTCTTTTGTAATATTGCTGTTCTTATGAGGATTGCTGTAAAGTCATTTGCTGGGTTCCTTCTATAGGAAACATTATTTCTGATTGGCTTAATGAACTGACCTGAATTGGAATGTTTATTATGTGAAGTGCCTTGAGACGACTCTTGTCGTGATTTGGCGCTTTATAAATAAACTTGAATTGAATTGAATTGAACTGTGTTGAATTTGGCTGTTTTTTAATATCCCAACTACGTTATTTCTGAGTTCTGCTTTCTTTCCCTCATCTGTGATCTGTTGACATGCTAGTTCTGTTGCTACAATAAATTCATCATATGGTATTTCTTTTGGTGTGACTGCAACATTTAAACCTTTCTTTAATATGCTCTCCTCTGCTTCTGTTAGTTTGTATTGTGAGATGTTACATACCCATGAGTTTGGTGTGGAGTTACCTTGTATTTCCCCCCTCTTTTTCTTGTTTATGAGTTTTTTTTAACTTCTTAATGTGTCTTTCTTTTACTTTTATGAACTCTTTTTCCTGTTTTTCCATCATGTTTCCTTTAGTTAGTTCCTCCATTTGTTTTTTGAGTTTGTAATTCCTTTTTAGGTCCAGGTGTCTTCTTTCCAGTTCGTCTTCTACTTGCTTCTGTTTGGTTATGACGTTCCTTATCCTCTCCTTGATTAGTGCTCTTTATGCTCTTTCTATTATATATTTGTGCTGTCTGGGTCCGGATCGGTGTTTTCAGCTGTAGGCTTGTGGGTGTGATGTTTTCGTCCTGACATCTTAAACAGAAGCGAAGGTGGTTTCTTAGACGTGCGCGTTTTTGGTGTAATCGCTCCAAACAGCGGAAGTCCTTCGTTCCTTGTTGTCCGTATTTCTCTTTGAACATCTTAGGTGTGTTCTTGCTGTGTTGTATTTCTAATTGCATGCTGTAGTTCTTTTTTAACAGTTTTGTTACCCGTTTTTCCGCTACGTTTCGTTTGCGGCTGCAGACTTCCTCAGGCTGACGCTGATGGTGGCGTCACTTCCTTCTCCGTTTATCCACGGGCAGCAGAGGACGCTGTCGCCCTCTGCAGCCCGCTCTCCCCGGTCTGTTGTACCGGTCTGTCGTGGTGAAGAGAGAGCTCTCGATTTACCGGTAGATCTACGTTCCTACCCTCACCTATGGTCATGAGCTTTGGGTAGTGACCGAAAGAACGTGATCACGGATACAAGCGGCCGAAATGAGTTTTCTCCACAGGGTGTCTGGGCTCTCCCTTAGAGATAGGGTGAGAAGCTCGGTCATTCGGGAGGGGCTCAGAGTAGACCCGCTGCTCCTCCACATCGAGAGGAGCCAGTTGAGGTGGCTCGGGCATCTGGTCAGGATGCCTCCTGGACGCCTCCCTGGTGAGGTTTTCTGGGCACGCACGTCTTACCGGGAGGAGACCTAAAGGGAGACCCAGGACACGGTGGAGGGACTATGTTTCTCGCCTGGCCGGGGAACGCCTTGGGAAGAGCTGGCCAAGGTGGCCGGGGAGGGTTAAGTTTGGGTCTCTCGACTCGGGCTGCTGCCCCCGCGGCTCGACTCCGGATAAGCAGAAGAAAGTGGATGAATTATTTTTTATTATCATCATTAAAATGGTTCTTATTGTAGTTCTCGTTTTTATTATCCTTATGGTCCCAAATAAATAAAAAAATGAAAAAGTTTCCTTGCTGTTTTTGTTTGTGTGAAAGTTATAGATCTCGGTCACTCGTTTTTTCAACACGCGTGCAGTGGTCTCTAGCGTAAATGAAGGTCTTGTGAGTTGATCTCTGTGGGGAAAAAAAGCCCTGGCGCTCCGGTTTCAGGAGCTAGAAGTGAGCCAGATCAGACGTGAGCTTCAGACGGCAGGTTTTGGGGTCTTACTTCATGACACTCTGACATCTCTTCTCTGATTGGCTAGCAGCAATACGGCTCTACCACTGACTCTGTTTGTTCTTCAGCATTGATGCTTCATCTCCACAAATAACACAAACCTGGCGGAGTTCTGCTGTGTGGCGGAGTTGCTAACACTAACGGTTAGCTTCTACTAACTGAGATGCGCTCTGCTCTCTCCTGGACGCTAAATCAACAACAACCTTTAGTAGATCTGAGGGGCTTCTCTAATCCGAGAGCTTCACGTCTATCAGCCGCTATCACAGGAGTTACGGCTAAGTTCTTGTTGAGCCTCCCTGCTTAAAAAAGTACAAGTCAAAAATTGTTTCCCAGTGAACTTGGTCTTTAAAGATTTAAAGGTAAATAAAACTGCCGTTTATGATTTAAAGTAGTTTTTACAGAAAATAAATGTGTGAAATGAAGCTGCCGAGACGTTTTGTACCACAGAGGGCATTTCCTTCCTAGTTTACATCATGATGAAACTTGTATTTGCTTTAGTCAGTCACAATCAGTACAGCTGTTCCTATTGAAAGGTCAGAGGTCATTTTTACCTTCTGATGTAGTCGATAGTGCAGGTTCCGGTCCGAGAGCCACGTGTGTCGGAGGGATTCTGTGGCACTCATCCTCCAGCTCTTGCTCTTCACCAGCAGGCGCGTGATGAAGTCTTTGGCTTCATCGGAAATGTCGGCGAACTCCTCCTCCTCGAAGTTCCACTGACAGGCCAGAATGTTGTTGAGCGTCTCGTTGTCGTCGTCCCCCAGAAAAGGAGACAGGCCGCTGAGCCTGGACGGACGGGAAGCGGAGAGCAGAGACTTGGTTGTGGCTTTGTTTGGCTTTGCGTTTCCATAGAAACGGGTTTGATAAAGATCTGATAATTGCTCTTGTAGACTGTGAGAGCTAACAGAGCTAATGCTAGCAATCACGCAGGGGAAATCATGTTGATGAGATCAACTCACAGCATATACGTGATGACTCCAAGACTCCACATGTCGGTTGGGAATGAAACAAACTCGTAGTTGATGACTTCAGGAGCTAAAAACTCCGGCGTTCCGAAGTTGACCCTCAGCTTTTCCCTGGGCTTGTATCTGGTGAAGACAGCAGCTGAATCAGGACGGATGTGCTCAGGGATGGAAAACAGACAAGATGAAGTTTTACCTTCTTGCGAGACCAAAGTCGATGATTTTGATCTTGTTAGTTGCTCTGCTGACACAAAGAATGTTCTCTGGCTGAAAAAGGACATACGTTTGGCTAGGGTTTGGAAGATGGAGGTAGTAGGAGTTACCCGGAAGCCCTTTAGCCCGCTTTACCTTCAGATCCAGATGCAGGATGTAGTTTTTGTGCATGTACTGCAGCCCTTCACAGATCTGGCGTATGAACAGGACCGTGTCCAGCTCCGTGAGGTTATAGTTCTCGTCGATGATGCGGTCGAACAGCTCGCCTCCTTCCACGCTGCGGCAGAGACAGAAGCAGGGAAACCTGTAACTCTGTTGTGTGAAACACACACTAAGACCTCCAATCACACACTTACTACTCCAACACAAGGATGATGTCATTGCGTGACTCAAAGGCGGCGTAGAGCTGGATGAGGTTGGCGTGGTTCAGCTGGTTCATCACCTGGATCTCGTTCCTCACCACCTCCTGAGATGAGAGCAGGTTTGAACCTCAGATCCTTCTGCATGAGAACTTGTTGAGGTTTGATTTGTTGTGGAAGACTACTTGGTGAAGAGCATGAGGAATAGACGGAGTTGTTGGAGAAACTTAGAGGTCTGAAGTTCTTTTAAAGGAATACACATCTCCTCAAAATTAAAGTGTTTTTGACCAAATCTTAAAGTAACTTTAAGTTACTGATGATCAGAGTTTAAGTTTGATGATCAGAGATGAAATATCTAGTCATGTGAAGTTGAAAAATCCTGTTTTCCATAATGATTGCTGTCACTTTTATTATTGCGCGTGCTTATGTTAATTAGCTGTGGCAGCCATCTTGAATTTAGTCGACTCTGAAGCTCATTTAAACTGAACTTTATGATAAATGATAAATGAGCTGCACTTGTATAGCGCCTCTCAGAGTAAGGACTCCAAAGCGCTTTACACTACAGTGTGTCATTCATCCATTCACACACACATCCACACACTGGTGGTGATGAGCTACGATGTAGCCACAGCTGCCCTGGGGCGCACTGACAGAGGCGAGGCTGCCGAGCACTGGCGCCACCGGTCCCTCCGACCACCACCAGCAGGCAACGTGGGCTAAGTGTCTTGCCCAAA
>NC_091748.1:77480669-77493169 GCF_043380555.1 Nothobranchius furzeri
ATAAATAAATAAAATCTCCACATGTTAGAAACAAAGAACCAAAAGACCTTTGGACTATGTTTTGTTGTTTTCTGAACTCTCACCGATGAGGAATTCTGTCACTCCGGGCTCTCCAACTTCCTCATCTGTTGCCTTCACTTCCTGGGATTCTGAGGCTTCTTGGTCATCAGCTGTTCCCACTTTCCCGTTTTCCACCCTGCTCTTCTTCAGGTCGTCCTTCAGCAGGTCTTCCTCAGTGACGTGGCGTTTGCCGGAAGCAGCAACGTCTCCTGCCTCCTCCGAGCTTCAAAGGCAAAACAAATTCAGAGTATTTCATTTTCCTGGATAATCCTGAGACATCGAGTAGCTAAAACATACTTTTCCTCTGCAGCCGTTTCTAACTCTTCTTCCTCTCCTTTCAGCCTCTTCTTTACATCATTCTCCACTTTCTGTTCTGGAACCGCTTCTGCTTGCTGCTCCTCTTCCTCTGCATCCGTATCATCAAAGAGATCCTCGTCATCCTCGTCATCCTCTCCTTCCCTCTTCCTCCTCTCCTCTGCTGGGCCTGCCGAAGCATTCGACCCATCCAGGATCAGTTCTGTTGGTTTCTGTCTTCTGCCCTTACTTCCTGCATCCTCGGAGTTCCGGATGCCGGCTTCTGCGTTTTCATGGGAATGCTCTGAGTTTTCCCTGTTGAGCTGCTCCACCTGCTTCTGCGGCCCTGATCCGTTTAGAGACGAGGCGCCTGCATTTGGAGAAAAAAGAATGATGATGACTCGTCACTCAGCTGAATCACTTACACCTCAGTAGACACTTTTATTATTGAATTTTTAGAGCTATAAAATCCAGCCGATTCCTTAAGATAATGCACATTTTCACATCTTGTGTTGTTTTAATACATTATTTATTTATTGTTGTTTACACAGGAGCTCCACACAAGAAAAGTATGTTTTTGTTTGAATATTTTTGGAAAAAATAGTGAAAGAAAAACATTGAGACAAGTAAAGCACAAAGTTGAGCCTTCATGTCATTCAAACGTTACAAACTCCACCAAGCTGATCATTTCTGACCTGTTTAGACCTTTTATTTACTGTAAATTCTGGTTATAAGGCTTTGAGTTTCTTATGTGTCTACAAAAATGTTTAACAAATAAAAGCAACAGATAAAAACATGATGTCAAATACAAGAACCAGGAAGCCCATTTTCTATCACAAGCTGATGCTGGAAATGGGTACAAGGCAATTTTCTCATGCAGTTAAACTTTAAAATAAAAAAAAAGGTGCTGAGGTGGTTAAAAAGCTCCTCGGTGGCAAGGCTCCAGGGGTGGATGAGATCCGCCCGGAGTCCCTTAAGGCTCTGGATGTTGTGGGGCTGCGTTGGCTGACGCGGCTCTGCAGTATCGCGTGGACATCGGGGGCAGTCCCACTGGACTGGCAGACCGGGGTGGTGGTCCCCTTATTTAAAAAGGGGGACCGCAGGGTGTGTTCCAACTACAGGGGGATCACACTCCTGAGCTTTCCTGGTAAGGTCTATTCAGGGGTTCTGGAGAGGAGGGTCCGTCGGACTATTGAGCCTCAGATTCAGGAGGAGCAATGTGGTTTTCGTCCTGGCCGTGGAACACTGAACCAGCTCTATACCCTTAGGGGGATCCTGGAGGGTGCGTGGGAATTTGCCCAACCGGTCTACATGTGTTTTGTGGATTTGGAGAAGGCGTTTGACCGCGTCCCTCGGGGGGGCCCTGTGGGGGTACTCCGGGAGTATGGGGTACCAGGCCCTCTGATACGGGCTGTTAGGTCCCTGTATGACCGGTGTCAGAGCTTGGTCCGCATTGCAGGCAGTAAGTCGGGCTCGTTCCCAGGGAGAGTTGGACTCCGCCAAGGCTGCCCTTTGTCACGATTCTGTTCATAACCTTTATGGACAGGATTTCTAGGCGCAGCCAAGGTGTGGAGGGCATCCATTTTGGTGGCCTGAGGATCAGGTCTCTGCTTTTTGCAGATGGTGTGGTCCTGTTGGCTTCATCAGAACGTGATCTTCAGCTTTCACTAGAGCGGTTCGCAGCCAAGTGTGAAGCAACTGGGATGAGAATCAGTTCCTCTAAATCGGAGACCATGGTCTTGATTCGGAAAAGGGTAGAATGCCTTCTCCAGGTCATGGATGAGGTCCTGCCCCAAGTGGAGGAGTTTAAGTATCTCGGGGTCTTGTTCACGAGTGAGGGAAAACTGGAGCGTGAGATCGATAGGTGGATTGGTGCTGCATCTGCAGTGATGCGGGCGTTGTACCGGTCTGTCGTGGTGAAGAGAGAGCTGAGTCAGAAGGCGAAGCTCTCGATTTAGCAGTCGATCTACGTTCCTACCCTCACCTATGGTCATGAGATTTGGGTAATGACCGAAAGTATGAGATTGCGGATTCAAGTGGCCGAAGTGAGTTTTCTCCGAAAATTGGCTGGGCTCTCCCTTAGAGATAGGGTGAGAAGCTCGGACATCCGGGAGGGGCTCAGAGTAGACCTGCTGCTCCTCCACATCGAGAGGAGCCAGTTGAGGTGGCTCAGGCATCTGGTCAGGATGCCTCCTGGACGCCTCCCTGGTGAGGTTTTCCGGGCACGTCCAACCGGGAGGAGACCTAAAGGTAGACCCAGGACACGGTGGAGGGACTATGTCTCTCACCTGGCCAGGGAACGCCTTGGGATTCCCCTGGAGGAGCTGGCCCAAGTGGCTGGGGAGAGGGAAGTCTGGCTTCTGCCCCCGTGACCCAACTCCGGATAAGTGGATGAAAATGGATAGATGGATGGATGGATGTAAAAAGTTAAACTTGTTTCTCAGTGAAGGACCTCTTTAATGTCTTTCAGTATTTATTTTTATGTCTTAAGAAGTCCTTGAACAACTACCAATGAAAACAAGGCTGGCATCCAAAAACTGCCCCAAAAAATTATATATAAATATATATGTATATATATATATATATATATATATATATATATATATATATATATATATATATATATATATATATATATACATATATACACACGTTACTTTAAGTTTTGTGTGAAAATAAGTCCAGGACTACAAATGTGCTTCTCAAAAGTGACGTCATCGACCCAGACACGGAGAAAACCGAGGGAAAATGGCTGTAAATTCAAAGAAGCTGAAATCTGTCCTTCAGGTGGAATAAACACCATAAATCTGATCATGTGGTAAGCAGCAGCTAAGCTAGGAGGGAGGAGATTCTGTGGTGACATCATATTTGCGACGTGATGATGTCTAGTTTGTAGTCATGCTAATTACGAACTTTTACAAGCTGATAAATCTCAAAGTACGTGACTGACGTGGTCGAAACACCCATCATTACTTTTCACTTAAATTGCAGTACAACATGTGTGATCCAGGGCGAAAGGCAAAGCGGGTACGAAAAGAGCGTTTTAGCCCCGCTGACGCGTTCGTTTATTCGTTTTTCCGGGGACCCGTGAGTCGACCGGGAGGGGAGGAGACTTGGGCTTCCTTCGGCAGTTAATTAGTTATTTAATTCTATAAATTTGTTGTATGTAATGAGGAAACCCTTTCAATTTTGTTTTTAGTGTAAAAAAACTTTTTAGTGGCACAAATTTTATTTTATAAATTGTTCATTTTGAGGTAAAATAATGACTTTTTTTTAAAAGAAAAAGCATATTTTTTACAGTAAAATACCGACTTTGGTACCATTTTTAACCCCCTAGGGCCCTGTGCCCACATATGTGGACATTGGCTCCTTGCACTTTTAAAATTTTATCATCTTTGACCTTTTTGTTATTATTTATAGACACATGACATTGACTTAAATGTTTTTGTTTTCTTTCTTTTTTTATAGGAAATCAGACACATTTTTAATTTAATTTTCATTTATTTCAATATTTGTAATTTTGTTTCCGTTCATGAGAGCGGACTACTCTGTAATATTTAGATGTATTTTTTCTTTTAAATCACATCAAATACAGGTCAGGGTCTCGGGAGGTTAACCGTAAAAACAATTCTAAAAATAAATAAAGGCTTTGCCTGTAATTTTACGGTGTGGAAACCCCAGCTGCTGGCGATTTCCCGTCAAATCTACGAGTTTTTTGTTTTTTACAGTGCAGCAGGAAACTCTCTGGTGGTGGTCGGAGGCACGGATGGCCTTGTCGGTGTGCAGCTGTGGCTACGATGTAGCTCCTCACCGCCAGCGTGTGAAGGATTGACTGTCGTCCTTTTTCCTGATCTCAGAGTTAGTAACACACCCAGCAGGAAGTTCTCTGGTTATGCTTTTTATGACACTATTGTTGGACTGGAGGTGTGTGTGTGTGTGTGTGTGTGTGTGTGTGTGATTTCCTGTAATGAGACTTCCTGATGAACCGGTCTGAAGCTGTTGCCTCTGGGGTGTGTTTCTTTCATTCAGAACCGTCGTGGATCAGATAAAAGCAGAAACTACGCTGAACCAAACGCAGCTTTATTACCTCTGCAGTCGGACTCTGGGATTATTTAGCAGGTTTTAGGGGAATAAAGAAGGCTTAGGGGGCCCTTTTTTTTTATGAAGTCCTACTTTTTACCTGATGAGTCGTGAGGTTTCCTTTTCTTCTGGGACTTCCCACCCTTCAGGTTCTGTTTAGCTTTATCCTTTTCATCTTTTGCCTTAAAGTTGGAAGAAAAAGAGAAATAAATCAGCATCCGACTGATTAAAGCAGTACTGTGAGGTAAAATAGAAACCCCGTTCAGAGGGTCTACTGTGGACACGGCTGATGTGTAGCTGTGCGCAGCACTGAGGTGTTTCTGTTGCTGTGGCGGCTCCACACACTAGACCCCCCCCCCCCCCCCCCAAAGGTCACAGGTCACCCGTCTTTTGTTATTAGTGATAATAATACAAGCACCCGAGTCGTAAACAGCAGAACAAGAATCGTGCTGATATTCAGAAGTGACCCTGTGGGGTTCAGCTTGTACTGCAGAACCATGCGGGCTCATGTTCCAGGACACATAATCTAATCTATGCCCACGTTAATCTCACCTCCTCAGAACGGAACAGCTAAGTGCTGCACAGATTCTGTCCAGCTGCAGTTCCAGCCGAGGCCTGATAAAGTCTGCCTGATAGCACGTCTGACTCTGGTCCTCTACACCTGCCAGGGTTTCTGCAGGAAGGAAAACTACTCAACATTCCTGAGATGTCGGGTTTCAGCCGCCACGGCACGACAAAGAGGAATAAAAAAGGTTATTTAAGGAAGTCCTCAAACAGACTTCGGATTCCTTCAGCTGCCATTCGCGCGCCCGCCACCTGATGAAATCATCCAATAATCATCAGTTTAGGAAACCTTCGTGACTGAGTTAGAGCTGAGAAACCCTGAAAGGAAAACCACAACAAACAAACAAATAAATACGTGTGTTTATGATTCATAAGACTGGAGAAGTTTTCGTCGTTATTAAAATATAAAAAATGTCCCGAGAACCAAACAGCCACACCTGAAAAAATCCACTGATATAAAAACATGATTTGGTTTTTTTAAACCCGTTACTAAATGCGTCTGATCGTATTCCAAAAGACAAATAAGGAAAACTCAAAACTCTTCTCGGCTTTCATTTTGGGGTAAAAAAAGTCTCTTTTTTTTTTCCTTTTCAGAAATTAGAAATAAATAAAGTTTATCTGGAGCGTATCTTTACTTAACCACACCAAAATAAATAAAACAGAGAAAAGAAGAGTTCAACTTTTTTTTTTTTTCCAGAATGAGACCATGACATTTAAAAGAAAGCCTCTTGTGCCCCTCTGGGCTTCCGTAGGAAAACCTTTTCTCACCTTCCGGCTGGTTTTGTTTCCCGGCTGTTTGAACAAAACCTCCAGCAGCCTGGAGTTCTTCACCGCCTCCCCGATGAGGCTGAGGACCTGCTGGGTGCCCTCCACCAGCTTCTCCACCCCATCCAACCTCCGTCCCTGACTCTCTATTCTCTCGCTCACCCGCTCCATGGCCCCCCGCAGCTCCCTGCACAGCGCCTCCACCCCAGACCCGCGTCTCCCCTCGCCTCCCTCTAGAGACACATCCCGTCCCATGCTCCTCACGTCCTGGGACAGGCCATCCAGCCGGGTCAGGACGCTCTGCTGCATGTGGAGCAGGTGCTCCATCTGGGAGCTCAGGGAGTCCATCCTGCTCTCCACGCGGAGCAGGGAAGCATCCTGGTGTGAGGAGGAGGAAGGAGCTTGGGACTTATCCGATCCACTGAGTGAGAACTTCCTTCCAGGAAGCTTCTGAGCATGAAGAGGGTTTGGATCGTACACTTTGGCTAAAGAGTTGACCAGACTGGAGCTCATGGTGGGATCCCAAACATCAAAATCTACTGCTTCTTGTTTTACACCGCCTCACAGATTCACATGTCAGCTAGAAGATGGAGCAGGTTGTCTAAGAAAATATCCAGGAAGAATAAAAGGAGGACATAAATCTGTCCCCAAATGCCGCAGGACAGCAGGGAGTTATAAGAATAGCCCTGCTCCAAATGAAAGCTCAGCCCCTCTCGGACGTCAGCGTCCAGCGATAAGAGCTTTTCAGCTGGGGATTGATGGGGTTTAAGGTGGGCGGGGGTGCGCTATGTGACATTTGAGACACTTGAAAGGCCCTTCTGGTGGGTGTCACAATCCAAGGAATCCGGGCCTGAAACATGACGCCATGAAAAGAAAAGCAAACAAATAAAAGTTCTGGAACCAAACAGAAACGGACCTGGAGTCGGATGGTTAAGAACCGTTCCAGCAGCGGCGTGGAGACACCTTCTGTTGGGTTCTGTGTGTGTGTGTGTGTGTGTGTGTGTGTGTGTGTGTGTGTGTGTGTGTGTGTGTGTGTGTGTGTGTGTGTGTGTGTTAAAAACACCAGCATTGTATTTCTGAACCCGTTTTAATGACCCACTCGTTTTCACCTCCCCGGTGCTCCCGTGTCCACCGACAAGCTTCCCGACCTCCGACCCAAGACTCGTTTCATCAGCTGCGGCCGAAAGGCCAACGGACAGGTGCTAATGTTTTTGTCCCTGTGTGCTCATGTGCAAACATCTGATGAAACACCTGGCAGGTTTCAAGTGGGCCTGCATTCGTTATTTCAACACATCTGCAGCGGTGTCTTGTACGAATGAATGCCTTACGAGGCAATCTCAGTGGAAAAAAAGCTCTGGCGCTCATGTTTCAGGAGCTAGATGGTACCTGGGGGAGTGGGGGGTGGAAAACGGAAGGACTTGGAGTCTTACTCATTATTATTCATGATATTTGGACATCTCTCTTCTGATTGGCTAACAGCAACGCACTCTCGCGGCTCCATTCGCTCCTCTTTCTTGCGTAAAAAATGCAAAGTTGATATTTTATCTCCACAAGTAACACGAGTTAATGCTAACATTTAGCTGCTCTCTCCTGGACGCTAAACCAACAAAAGCCTTTCCCGCCATGAGCCGAGATGGGCGGGTCAATGAATGTAAATTTTCAGTGTGACATAGATCTGAGAGGCCCAGACTTCCCTCTCCCAGCCGCTTGGGCCAGCTCCTGCGAGGAATCTCAAGGTGTTCCCTGGCCAGGTGAGAGACATAGTCCCTCCAGCGTGTCCTGAGTCTACCTTTAGACCTTCTCCCGGTTGGACGTACCCGGAAGACCTCACCAGGGAGACGTCCAGGAGGCACTAAAAAGCTCCTGGAGCAAAAATGACGGAGATGTGGAAGTTTGTTTTGATTTGAAGCTAAAAGTTGGAACGATCTCCCTCAGAATGCTGCTGTGCTGAAGCAACAAGAGAAAGCAGGAAGCAGGTGATCCCGCCGACACCTGAGAAGTGTTAGCGTGGCAGAGAAGGGGACGGCGGGACGTGTATGTCTGTTGTTGCCACGAGTTAAAGAGGAAGACCTCTTCCTCATCCCAGTGTGCTTCTATCTGGAGTTGGCATGGTGACAAGGAGCTGGCGCCTTTATCCTGGCTCCCATCTGTCAGCACTGGAAAAAGCCTGACCTACACGCCATCCCTCGCTCTGTTCCCGTCAGCTGTCACCCGCAACGCTCCCGTCTGCTTACCAACTATGGTGGGGACGAAAATCATCCGGGTGCAATTAGAGCTTAGCATCTATGAAAATGAGCGTAATGTTGCTTCCAAAGCATGAATGTTTACATCAGATAAGAAAGTGTGTGTAACCTGCAGATCAGACCTCAGGAGTTCCCGTTTCCTGCGGCTATTTGAGGCTTTCTTGGTAAAGCATGGAAAACGCAGCAGACCAACACTTGACGCCGCCTGGGTTTACAGCTTCAGGACTTTTTAGGCTGGGGGTGTCAAACTCATTTTAGCTCAGGGGCCACATTGAGGGAAATCTAGTCCCAAGTGGGCCGAACCAATAAATTAAAAACATCTTCAGGTTGTTTTGTTTGTTTTAATACGATCAATATAAAACAAGGCTGGAGCCTGAGGACAGTATCCAAAAATAGTACAAGTACAACACCTGAAGTGTACTTGAAAAAAATAAATAAATAAAAATAAAAATTCAATAAATAAAATAAACATTCCTTAGTGATTCAGAGCTTACAGATCACGTGGCTAGATCAGTTCCACGCAGCACTTAAAGTATATTTGACTCATTTTACTTTACATCTTTTAGCTTTCACCAGCACATCAACATCAGAAGTCACATCCTGAGTGGCGGCCAACTTCAGGATGTGATTCAAGTTCTTGTGTGAGCCTTGAGCGCAGCTTTGTTTTATTTATACTCATTACAGAGGAAAGTATGAAAATAAAGTTTACACAACCACTTTGCGGGCCGGATCTAATCCGCTTGCCGCATGTTTGACACCCCTGTTTTAGGCCATTTTTGATGCAGCAGAACAACTTAATCTGTGAAGCTCATTCTTGTAAAGTTAGAGATTAAAACAGGAAGTATGGATCCTCGTTGGAGATATAAACGTTGTCTGTGAATGTTTCAAACACAAAACCTCCAAGGGGTTCCAGGAGTTTCATTCAAATGATAAAAACTATAAACATCATAAAGGTCCGGATTTTAACGTTTGTTCAAATGAACAATAAAGATGAACAGAACCTGCTCAGAGACATTTTGGACCCTCTGACGGCAGCTCAGAGGAAGCTCTCTGATCTTCCAGGATTTCCCTCCACAATGGCATCTCTGCCCTCGCAGGATCCACCATTCCATCCCGATGCCTCACCGAGACTAAAACCAGTCTCAAATAACCGAATCCTCATCCTCTGGGTCACCCGCGTGTCTCACTTGAACTTTGGGGTGTGAGATTCTCCCGGCTGTGATGAAAGAGACGTGGAAGCAACGGGGCTGAAGGAGTCACCGTGTGCTTGCTTCAAAGTTCAGGATTGAAACAGACATTCAAGTAAAATGTTTTGTTTTCAGTGGAACTGGACAAGGTTCAGCTGGAGAAGAGCTAAAGAAGCTCCACGAAGGAGCTAACGCCGCCCGTCGGCCTGAAGACGGTTCCTGTTTGAGGAAGAGCACACACTTTGTCCTCCTGACCAAAGGTTAGAGCTCCTGGCGAGCTCCTGCGAGTCGATCTATGATTGCGGAAAACCCCTAAACGAGACTCTAAAACCTGGAATCAGTTCAACTGTAATGCTGCAGCGCTTGTAGAGCCTGATGCTTCATGAAGATGCATTTGCATGCAAGCTGTTCAGCTCTGAAGCTCATCCTCGCTCTGTGATGCAGAGACCTGCTGCACCTGAAGTTCAAGTTATGCTCCTGTACAGTATAACACCCCCCCCCCCGACACACACACACACACACACACACACACACACACACACGAAAAGGTTGCAGCTCCACCTGCTGCTCTAACGCGCCGACCAGGCGCCACCATGACGTTTCCACCTGACTGCAGCGTTGATAAAACGCCTCCAGAGGGAAACCGTTGCTGAGCGTCCAAGCAGGAGAGCCAACCTGCAATGTTGTGTAAACCACATCTGTGCAGATTTATAAATAGATGCACCTAAAACCTAATTCCCTTTTGGTCCTGGGTGTCCAACAGCTCAGGAAGAAAAACGGGAAGACATCAAGATGAATCAGCTCCAAACCAAAAGGTCACCTTAATCCCAGGTTTAGTAAAGCTACATTCATGCTTCAGTAAAGTAAAGGAAAACTTTGATCTTGGGTCTCTCTCTAAGAAATTAAAGAAAATTAACTTAAAGGAAAACTTCCAAAAATCCCTAAAATAACATTATTGATAAGTAATATATTAGAACGTGTGGAAAAAGTTTACTAAATTAAAATAAAATCAGATTAAATTAGCTTACGCTTTAAAAACATTTAAATAAACATGTTTTATTAGTCAGGGTTAAACTAATGCATTCATGCAAAGATGTCCTATAAACAGGTAAACTGCACTTCCATCATCTGACCACAAGGTGGCAGAAAAATCAATATAGAACTAGAACAGCTGATTCTTTTAAGGACAAAAAGTAATTTTGATATAAACCTAAAAAACAGCTGCTTCATGACGTCTGTGTTAAAAAACAGTTGTCAGAAAAAACGTTTCCTTCCTGAAGAAGGTGTTGCCATGGAAACACAGTTAAAGTAGTACAGCGTGCAGCAACGTTTGTTTGTCCATTCCAAGTATCTTCATCTGGCTTTCTCACCTGACAGATAAATGTTGTCTTTATTCGTTTGGTTTTAATTGTTTAAAACAAAGTCAAAAAGTCATGAAATCTGCGTCGTTGTCTCCGTTTTAACCGTTGTGTCCATCATCTGGCAGAAAACGGATTTATTCTAATCAACATTTTATTTAAAACAGTAAAGATTGGAGACATAAGACCAGAAAAGCTTGACTGTTTGATCACAGGTCATTTTTGAGGTGCTTAATAACAGAATTAATCAATTATTATTATATCTTGTCACTTAATCCATCTCCTTCTTAGAGCACATACCACCAGACTGAATAAAACCCAACCATCTCCGGTTGACGTCTGTATTGTTCTGTCCTGCTGAGAGCTGACCTTTGACCCCGGAGATAAATCAGTTCCTGCTGCCAGAACAGCAGCTGGTTTAGTTGCAGCGCCTGAAACTAAAGCCTGATCAGACAGTCGAGTCGCTGCGTTTCTGCGGACTGACTGCTTGTTCTCCGGAGTTTTTCAGCACCGCGCCAGCAACGAGTTATGCAAACGTCTGCAAGCAGACACCGGTCAGGAGGGTGAGGGATGGGGAGGAAGCTGCACGCTCCCTGTGACTTCTGGGCAGCCAGGTCATCGCAGGAAAAAGGACAAAAATGCACATTTATTGGTCATTAATGTAAGAATACTGCAGATTATACAGCTGATCTCGTCGTTAGGGGCGACGGTGGCACAGGAGTTAAGTGCTCGCCCCGTAATCGGAAAGTTGCAGGTTCGAGTCCCACTCAGTCTGTCGCTGTCGTTGTGTCCTTGGGCGAGACACTTAACCCACGCTGCCTGCTGGTGGTGGTCGGAGGGACCGGTGGCGCCAGCGCTCGGCAGCCTCGCCTCGCCTCTGTCAGTGCACCCCAAGGCAGCTGTGGCTACATCGTAGCTCATCATCCCCGGTGCCTTGGACTGGAGGATATCACATGCGATGTGGACGAAATGTTGTGGCCGGACCCAGAAAGGCTACATGATGTAGGCTGATTGTCCTTTTTCCCCCCTTTTTTTGTGAAATTACTATTTTGTGTTCTGACTTTGTCTTGGTTTTGATGAGTGCCAATAAACACCAATACTTGAAGTTTGGATCCTTGTATGTTTACATGACACTGACAAACGTATGACCTCAAATTGACATTTAGGGCTCAGGGCTAGGGTTAACGGACAACCCCCCAGATGGCTGAGAAAGAAATCTGTTTCAGCGTAACCTTCCTTTTAAAGCCTGATTTACACCTCTCCATGAGCTCTGCAACGGAGAGACGCACACGGATGTTGGGAAGGTCTTCCCATGCGAACTTCTGCGCAGGCAGAGGAGTGTTGTAGAGCTATTCCCCGGCAGGACAAGCAGGCGCATCTTTTTTGGTGATGTCCTGCCATCATACCTCTCATGTCTTCACAATTTATTGTTCATTCATTTTTTATTATTTAGTGTGAACAAGCTGACCATCTGCACACGTCACTCGTCATGTCATCAGGAAGCAGAAAATCCATGTGTTAGGCGATCACTTTGGGCTGCTGCTGCAAAAAAAAGTGAAGCGAGAACCGGGAAAGCTTCTGCCGATCACAATTTGACAACGAATAATGAAAGAACAGAAAACGCTCAAAATGTGCGGAATCTTCCTGATGTAAGGGGTGAGTTTCCTCTTTGGTGCTTTCCAGGTGTGCCTAGGTGGAGGTGGGGGTCTCCGCCCTCCCTGCCCTGGGCGCCCTCTATGGGTGCCTCGGCTGCTGCTGTGGATCTGCTGCTGTCGGGGCAGATGGCTCCCCTGATGGCGTTTCCTTATCTTAGCTGGTCTGGTCTATTATGTTTTTTCCATGGGGGTGTGGGGGCGTGTGTGTGTGTGTGTGTGTGTGTGTGCCAGAGGATGTGTTGTGAAGGGGGTTTTATTCTCAGACTGTTTTTAAATTCTGGGGATGGGAGGGAG